>NW_007258349.1:0-2447 GCF_000164805.1 Carlito syrichta
GACTAGCCAGCTGACTTAACTAGCTCTCTACTCTCTAGCCAGATTAGATATCCAGTTGATTTAACTAGCTGACATAACTAGCTCGTCAGCTGGCTAGCCAACTGACTTAACAAGGTCACTACTTAGTCAGCCAGTTTGCTAGCCAGCTGAATTAACCTAGCTGTCTTAACTAGATGGCCTGCTTTCTAGCCAGTTGCAGTAACTAGCTTGCTACATAGCTAACCACCAGGCTATCCAGTTGAATTAAGTAGGTGACTTACTTGCTAGTCAACTGTCTAGCCAGCTGTCTTAACTAGCAAGCTATGTAGCTAGGCAGCTACCTTCTCAGCTGACTTAACTAGGTGGCTTAACTAACTAGCCAGCTGCATAGACAGCTGACAAAACTAGCTAGCTACCTAGATTACAAGTTGGCAAGGCAGCTGTCTTAACTAGCTGACTTAACTAGGTAGCAAGCTGGCTAGCCAATTGACTCAATTGCCTAACTACCTAGCAAGACAGCTGACGTAACTAGCTGAAATAACTAGTGAGCCAGCTGGCTATCCATCTGATGTAACCAGCTTTTAAACTAGCTAGCCAGCGGGCTAGACAACTGACTTCACCAGCTGACTTAACTAGCTAGACAGCTGTTTAGCCAGCTGATTATACTACATGACTTTACTAGCTTTCCAGCTGGCTTGGCAGCTGATTAATTTCCAAGCTACCTGGGTAGCCAGCAGCCCAGCTAGCTAACTTAACTAGCTGACTAAGCGAAGTAGTCAGCTTGCTAGCAAGCAGAATTAACTAACTACCTACCTAGATAGACAGAATGATAGCCAGCTGACTTAACTAGCTGACATAAGAATATAGCCTGATGGCTAGCCAGCACACTTAACTAGCTTCCTACTTACATAGCCCTCTGGCTTGCCAACTGATTTATCTACCTAACTAACTAGCTAACATGCTGGCCAGCGAACTGATTTAACTATGTGATTTAACAAGCTAGCCAACTGGCTAACCAGCTGATTTAACTAGCTAAGTACCCTGCTAGGTAGCTGGCTAGTCAGCTGATTTAACTCACGGACTCAAATAACTAGATACCTGTATAACCAGCCGGCTTAACTAGCTGTTTAACTAACTAGCTTCCTAGCTAGCCAGCTGGCTGGCCAGCTGAAATAATTAGCTGACTTAATTAGCTAACCAGCTGGCTGGCCAGCTGAAATAACTAGCTGACTTAATTAGCTAACCAGCTGGCTGGTTTACTTACTTAACTCTCTGACTTTACTAGCAAGCTAGCTGGCTGGCCAGCTGAATTAACTAGCTGACTTAACCAGGTAGCTAGCTGGTTAGCTATTTATGTTAGCAAGTTAATTCCGCTGACTTCCCAGCTGGCTAACTAGCTAGCTACCTAGCTAACAAGCTGACTTAAATAGTTAGCTGCCCTGATAGCTTGCTGACTTAACCAGCCAGATAACTAGTTAACTTAATTCTTATCTAACTTACTAGCTAGGTGACTTAATCATCTGACATATCGTTAGCTAGTGAGTTGGCTAGCTGACTCAACCAGCTGACTTAACTAGTTCATTATCTAGCTATCTAGCTGACCATCCAGTTGACTTAACTCTTTAGCTAACTAGCTACTTAGCCTAGTCAATTAGGTGACTCAAACCATTTCCTAACTAGCGAACTAGCTTACTCAACCCACTGAATTAACCCATTAGTCAACTAGCTAACAACCTGACTCAACCTGCTGACTTAACACTTTAGTTAACTAGCTAGCTGGCTGTCTTAACCAGTGGAATAAATTTGAAGCTGACTTAACTAGCTGACTTGGCTACCTGACTTAACTACTTAGTTAGCTGAGTTCACTGGCTGACTTAACTAGTTAGCTAGCTGACTTATCTACCTGAATTAAATATTTAGCTAACTATTTAACTGGCAGAATAACCAGCTGACTTTAATTAGCTAACAAGTTAGGTAGAAGATTAAGTATCTGTATTAAATAGTTAGCTGACAAGTGAGCTCTCTGACTTAGCTAGCTGACATATTAGCTAGCTAACTAGACAGTTGACTTAGCTAGCTGACTTAACTAGTTGGCTAATCAGATAGGTAGTTGACTTAACGAGTTGGGTAATGAGTTATATAACTGTTTTAACTAGTTGGTAAACAAGTTAAATAGCTGACTTAACTTGTAGGCTGACGAGTTGGCTGACTAGTTAGCTGGTTTAACACGTTGGTTGACTACTCAGCCAACTTGTTACCTGGGTTAACAAACTGGCCGACTAGTCGGCCCACCTTTTAGCTGGGTTAACTAGTTGAATGATGTGTTGGCCCCCTATTTAGCTCGGTTCAGTAGTTGGCTGGCTAGTTTGCTGACCTAACTCTTCAGCCGACTATTTGGCAGACTACTTAGCTGACCTAATTAGTCTGCCGACTAATTAGCTGACCTAACTTGTCAGCTGACTAGTTGG
>NW_007258349.1:3550-4725 GCF_000164805.1 Carlito syrichta
CAGCCGGCTTAAATTGCCAGCCACCTAGCTAACCAGTCAGCTAACCAGCTGACTTTAGTAGCTGACTTAACTAGATCACCAGCTTTCTAGCAAGTTGAACTAACTAGCTTGTTACATAGCTATCCAGTTGGCTATCCAGCTGAATTTCTAGGTGATTTATCTAGCTAGCCAGTTGTCTAGCCAGCTGACTTAAATAGCAAACTATCTAGATAGCCAGCAGGCTAGTCATCTGACTTAACTTGGTCACTTAAGTATAGAGCCAGCTGGCCAGACAGCTGACATAACTAGCTAACTACCTAGCTAGCATGCTGTCTCACCAATGATGTAATTAGCTGAATTAACTAGCTAGCCAGCTGGCTAGCCAGCTGATTTAATTGTCTAGGTTCCTAGCTAGCCAGTAGACTAGCCAGCTGACTTAACTAGCTGACATAACGAAGTATCCAGCTGGATAGCCAGCACACTTAACTAGCTAGCTACCTAGCTAGACACCAGGATGGCCAGCTGACTAAACTAGCTGCCATAACTAGATGCCTGATTGCTAGCCAGCTGACTTAACAAGCTACCTACCTACATAGCCCACTGGCTTGCCAGCTGACTTAAGTACTTAACTACTTAGCTAACCTGCATGCCAGGCAGCTGACAACTAGTTGACTTAACTAGCTAAACAGCTGGCAGCTCATCTGACTAACTAGCGTTTTAACTAGCTATCAAGCTGGTTAGCCACCTGACTTAGCTGACTTAACTAGCTACTCAACAGGATAGTCAGCTGACTAAACTAGCTGAAATACCTACTGGCCAGCTGGCTAGCCAGCTGACTTAATTGCCTAGATATCTAGCTAGCTAGCAGCCATGCCAGCTGACTTAACTAGCTGACTTAACTAAATAGCCAGTTGGCTAGCCAACACACTCAACTAGCTCTCTACATACCTAGACAGCTGAATATCCAGCTGACTTAACTTGCTGACTTAACTAAGTAGCTGGCTGGCTAGCCAAAACACTTAACTAGCTCTCTACATACCTACACAGCTGAATAACCAGCTGACTTAACTAGTTGACATAACTAGATAGCCTGATGACTAGCCAGCTGACTTAACCAGAAACCTACCTACATAGTCCAAAACCTTGCCAGGTGACTTAACAACCTAACTACCTAGCTAATCTGCTGGCCAGCTAGA
>NW_007258349.1:5795-8112 GCF_000164805.1 Carlito syrichta
CTAGTCAGCTCGATATCCAGCTGTCTTAACTAGCTAGCTACGTAAGTAACCCACTGGCTTTCCAGCTGACATAACTACTCAGCTACCTAGCTAACCAGCTAGCTACAGAGCTGACTTAACTTGGTTACTTAACTAGCTAACTAATTAGCTATCCAGCTGACTTAACTAGCTAGCTTCCCAGCTAAGCAACTGGCTAGCCAGCTGACTTAAATCACTGACTTAACTAGATAGCAAGCTGACTTATCTAGCTTACTTAACCAGCTAGCTACCTAGCTAGACAGCTGGGTAACTAGCTGTCTTGAACATCTAGCTACCTAGCTAGCTATCTAGCTAGCCATCTGCCATAATTAGCTGACTTAACTAGCTACCCAGCTGATATAACTAGCTGACTTATATAGCTAGTTTCCTAGCCAGCCAGCTGACTGAACTAGCTGAAATAACTAGCTGGCCAAATGACTAGCCATCTAACTTAACTAGCTTTTTAACTAGCTAACCAGCTGACTTGAAGAGTTGACTTAACTACCTAGCCTGTTGGTTGCCAGCTGACTTAATGAGTTGACTTAACTACCTAACCTGCTGGTTGCCAGCTGACTTTACTAGCTGACTTAACCAGCTACTCAGCTGGCTACCCAGCTGACTTAAATAGCTGGCTACCTATCTAGTCAGCTGGTTAGCCAGGTGACTTACCTTGTTGACTTAAGATAGCAAGCTGGCTAGTCAGCTAACTAATCTAGCTAGCTACCTACCTAGCCAGCAGGCTAGCCAGCTGATTTAACTAGGTGAATTGAACAGCTAGCCTGCTGGCTAGCAAGTTGACTTTTCTTGCTCACTACCTACCTACCCAGCTGGCTAGACAGATGAGTAAACTAGATGATTTTACCAGCTAGCCAGTTGGCTACCCAGCTGACAACTCACAGATATCACTAACTAGCCAGGTAGCTATCTAGCTTACTTAACTATCAATTACCTACCTTGCCAGTTGGTTTGCCAGTTCTATTAACTAGCTGAATTAACCAGCTAACCAGCTAGCTAGTCAACTGACTTAACTAACTCACTACCTAGCTAGCCAGCAGCCACAAATTGTTAGCTAACTAGTTAGTTACCTAGCTAACAAGCTGACTTAAATAGTTAACAGGCTAGCAAGCTAGCTGATTTAACCAGCTGGCTGACTAGTTAGCTTACTTGTTTTCTAACATGCTAGCTAGGTGACTTAATCATCTGACTTAACTCATTAGCTAACAAGCTAGCTAGTTGACACAGCCAGCTGACTTAACTCGTTTTCTAACAGCTAGCTAGCTGACTCATCTAGCTGACTTATTTCATTAGCTAACTAGCTAGCTAGCCTACTCATCCAGCTGAATCATCCCGTTTGCTGACTAGCTAGCTGTCTGACTCAACCAGTTGATTTAACCCGTTAGTTTACTAGCTGACTACTTGACTCAACCTGCTAATGTAACCCATTAGCTCACTAGCTAGCTAGCTGTATTAACCAGCTGACTAATTTAGAAAGCTGACTTAACTGGATGACTTAGCTAACTGACTTAAATATTTAGCTTGCTGACTTAACTGGCTGACTTAACACGTTAGCTAGCTGACTTAACTACCTGAATTAAATAGTTAGCTAACTATTTAACTAGTTGAATTACTAGTTAGGTAACAGACTTAAGTAGCTGACTTAAATTGTTAGCTAACTATTGAGCTATCTGACTTAGCTAGCTAGCTCACTTAGCTAGCTGACTTTACTTGGATAACGAGAGAGCTAGCTGACTTAATGAGTTAGCTAACTGTCTTAACTTGTTGGGAAACGAGTTAACTAGTTGGCTTGACTACTTGGTTAACGAGTTAGCTAGGTGACGTAACATTTTAGTTGATGAATCAGCTGACTACTTAGCTCTTTTAACACATTGGCTGACTACTCGGCTGACTTGTTAGCTGGCTTAACAAGTTGGAACACTAGTCGGCCGACTAGTTAGCTGGGTCAACGTATTGACTGACGAGTTGGCCCACTAGTTAGCTCGGTTAACTAGTTGTCTGCTGATTTGCTGACTTAATTAGTCAGCTGACTAGTTTACCGAATTGTTAATTTGCCTAACTAGTCGTCTGACTAGTTAGCTGAGCTAACTTAGTTTCAAGTTGGCTGACTAGTTGGCCGATTGATTAGCTGACTTAATTAGTTCACCAGCTAGTCTGCCGACCAGTTAGCTGACTTAACTAGTCGGTCAGTGAGTGAGCCAACTGGTGAGCTGACTTAAATAGTTGACCTGTCACATGACTTAACTAGTCAGCCTGTAAGTGAGCCGACTGGTTAGCTGATGTA
>NW_007258350.1:0-9107 GCF_000164805.1 Carlito syrichta
TTAACATCGCTACCTTCCATAATCAAACCATCCCCCATTTCACCATGGCACCCCCTACCATGTGGTTTGCCTGTACCTGAGGGATCACCCCTTGTATCAGCCTACAGCATCTCAAAGACACAAAAGAATTGTGTATCTTGGTCCACATCCTACCCCAGGTTTACATTTATAAAGGAATGGAAGGTAGACAACACCTCAAACTCTTTAACACCACCCGCTCAAAACGGGAGCTGCTAGTCCCTTTACTAATGGGACTAGGCATTGCTGGAGCTACAGCCATAGGCATGGCCTCCTTAATTCTGGGCAACCAAAATCTTAAACAGCTTAGCACTCAAATTGACACTGATTTACGCCTACTAGAATCGAGCGTGTCTCAATTAGAACAACAGCTTGACTCTCTCGCTGAGGTAGTATTACAGAATAGACAAGGCCTAGACCTCCTTTTCCTAAAACAAGGAGGGTTGTGTATAACCCTAGGAGAAGCCTGCTGTTTTTATGTCAACAAATCAGGGATAATAAGAGAAACCCTAGCTCAAATAAGGGACAATATACAACACCGGGAATCGCAAAATCAGGCCTATAGAAACTGGTATCAAACCCTCTTCTCATGGCCCCCCTGGCTCACCACCCTAGTCTCGGCAATAGCCGGCCCAGTAATCCTCCTCCTACTGGCTGTAAGCCTAGGACCATGCATCATCAAATATCTCCTTACCTACATAAAGACTACTGTCTCAAACTTTTCAAATCAAAGCCTTAACCTCCTGTTGCTCAATAGCTACCAACCTGTTCCTGTAGAAAACCCAGAGCTATAACAACCAAATTTTCATCTAATTTTTTCTTTTAGATATGTTCTCTTCCAGGTTTTCTGTCTACCTCCACAGCTGCTCCAGGACAGCTGGTTACTACCATCCTTGTGCTCATTAGAAGACTGGCCAGAACAGGTCGCTGTTCTACACTTACAAGGAACCTTCATGGAACTCTCACTTGTGGAAATCTACACCTTCAGTGTCTACCTTTGGGCCCTGCTCTGGCTGGTTCTGCACCCTTCTACCATCTTACCCCCACAACACCCCCGACCAGCAGGAAGTAGCCAGAAAGAGTAATGACACCCCTCCCCATAAAAACAGAAAAGGTGGGAATGAAGGGTGCAGGAAGGGACCAGAGGGGTGGCTCCCAAAATGGCGCTGAGCATGGTGAGGACACACCAGACAACAAAGGCCCTAGGTCCCGGCTTTTTTGTGCACAGTTCCCCCATGCTCGTGAAGTTCAAACCTGCAAGCCTCCAATCCTTTCCCAGAACATAGCCAGCTTTGTTATGCGTCCAATAGGACTATAACACGGCATCGGCCCCACCCTGCTCCCATGCAGCTCCTCCAATAGAAACAGCACAGCCCCTTCCAGCCCCTGTCAGGCTAATAAATACAGCCCTCTCCCTGCAACTCTCTCTCTCTCTTTTTTCCTCCATTACAGATCCTCTCTGTGATAGCCCCCTTTAATAAATCTCTTGGTCCTGGCCAGGTGTGGAGTCATTACTGGTGCCGAAATTCTTTCAACTTTCCTGGACATCGCCTACATGTTGTACATTGATTGGGTTACCTGGTTAGTTTATTTGCATGTTCTATCTATTAATTGGTTAACATAGGTATGACAAACTTACTTCGTTTGCATGTCCTATTTGTTGATTGGCCTACAAGATTTGGTTCTAATTGGTTCCCATTGAAGTCTAAATGAAAAAGCCCACCCAAAGTAAAAGCCTGCAAGAAGCAGGAAGTGACTTAGCAAAAAGCAGTTACATATAGTATGTGGTTTACTATGAAAATAAATCATTCTTTTTCTTACACTCTGACAAAAAATTATGAAACATTCAGAGAAGTAAGAAAATGTGATTCACTTATAGATATATTCAACAGACCCTCAAGATAATCTTAGTGTTATGCCACGGCCTGCGCCTTGAGGGTCCCGAGAGAGAGCGGTGAGGGATTAAGAAAGACACAGACACAAAGACATAAAGAAAGGCTGGGGCCAGGTGGGACACTTTCCTCTGATGGAGGAGAAGTGGCCCTGAACTAGCTCAGTCTACTTATTTTATAATCAAGCACAAAGGAAGTTAGAAGGGATTCAAGGTTTGTGAGGGAGCTATAATGGAATTTTGTTACTACCTAAATGGCAAACTGTTCCACAGTTATCTTATTGTAACTAAGACTTTATCTGTATTATGTGCACCCTAATGTGTGGGCATCTGAGATGCTGTTGCATGTAGCAGGCTACATCCCTTGCTCTTTGGCTAGGATGCAGAGCAACCAAGTGAGATCTTGCCTTTGCTCAAGGCCTACTGTTCGGACAGCACTCAGCTCCCCACAGTGTTAGACTTAACAAAGAAAGACTTTTGATACATGTTCAAAGACTTAAAGAAAAAGATAGAGATAATGAGGAAACATAAGTAATCTCAAAAAAGAAAGGGAAACTAAAAAAAAGAGAAGAAATTCTAGAAATAAAAAGTACAATCACTGACATGAGATTTACCAAATGGGCTTAAGATTTAATTATTCCACATTGTATTGCTAAATCATAACATCACTTTGTACCACATAAATATATACAGTTATAATTTGTCAATTTACAATTAAAAACAGAAATTAAAAAAGAAAAAAGGTTAAATACTGCAAAATAAACTATCAGTGAACTTAAAAACAAATACAAATTATCCAAAGTGAAGGATAAAAAAGAAGCAAAAATTAGCAAATATCCAGTGGACATGTGGGACACATCCAGAAATCCAACATATTTGTAACTGCAATTATAGAGGACAGGAGAGGAAAGATGATATGGAAAAACATATGTGAAGAATAATGGCTGAAATTTTCTTAATTCTGGGGCAAAAATCCTATTAACTTGTAGTTCTAGAGTTCAGCAAACTCCAAACAGGGCAAATATAAATAAATCCAGGCACATCATACTTAAATTGCTGAGGACAGTCAGAGATTAAAAGACACATCACATACAGACAGTCTCTGACTTATGATGGTTCTACTTATAATTTTTCAAATTTACAATGGTTTGAAAGTAATATGCATTCAGTACCCACCTCAACTTATGACTTTATCCTAACATGAGAATATATAAATTGAAAATACACTTCTGACCTGTGGTATTTTCAACACACGATAGGTTTATCAGGACATAACTCCATCATAAGTCAAACAACATCTGTACAAGAACAAAGATAGAGGCATACCTCATTTTATTGTGCTTGCTTTATAGTGCTTCATACATATATTGTGCTTCTTACAAACTGAAGGTTTGTGGGTACCTTGTATGGAACAAGTCTACTGGTACCATTTTTCTTTTTTTAAAATTTTTTATAAAATTATTTATTGCAAAGATTCAGAATTAGATATACAAATGTTCATTATGCAGGTACCCTTGTTGACAAGATGTGACCCTCCAACCCCTGGCGGATTCCTATTACTGCCAATCCTGCCCCTGGTACCATTTTTCTAACAGCATGTGCTCACTTCATGCCTTTGTGTCACATTTTGGTAATTCTCACAATATTTCAAACTTTTTAAGATTTAATTATTTCACATTACATTGCTAAATCATAACATCACTTTGTACAACATAAATATATATAGCTATAATTTGTCAATTTACAATTTAAAAATTTTTTTTAAAAAAAGGTTAAATACTGCAAATGAAGGAAGCAGTGGACTTAAAAACAAATACAAATTATCCAAAGTGAAGGACAGAAAAGAAGAAAAAAATTAACAAATATCTAGTGACATGTGGGACACATCTAGAAATCCAACATATTCTATTTGCTTTGATGATCTGTAATTAAAGATATTTGAGGTTATTAATGTAATCATTTTGAAATGCCACAGCCACATCCATATAACACAATGAACTTAACTGATAAACATTATATGGGTTCTGATCTCTCCACTGACCTGCTGTTCCCCCATCTCTCTCCCTCTTTAGGCCTCTCTATTCCCTGAGCCACAACAACATTGAAATTAAGTCAATTAATAATCCTACAATGGCCTTAAGTGTTCAAGTGAAAGAATCATATGTTCTTACTTTAAATCAAAAGCTAGAAATGAAGAAGCTTAGTGAGGAAGTCATGTTGAATGGCAAAACAGGCAAAAATGCTAGGCCTCTTGCAGCATATGGTTAGCCAAGTTGTGAATGCAAAGGAAAAGTTCTGGATGGAAATCAAAAGCGCTACTCCTGTGAACACACACATGATTTATACAAAGCTAAACAGCCTTATTGCTGACATTGAGAAAGTCTGGGTGGTCTGGATCAAACCAGCCACAACACTCCCTTAAGTCAAACCCTAACCAAAAGCAAGGCCCTAATTTTCTTTGATTCTGTGAAGGCTAAGAGAGATAAGAAAGCTGCAGAAGGAGGGTTTGAAGCTAGTAGACATTGTTTCTTAAGGTTTAAAGAAAGAAGCCGTCTCCAAAGCATAAAGACATAAAATAAAGCAGTAAGTGCTAATGTAGATGCTATAGCAAGTTATCCAGAGAGCCAGCTAAGATGAATGAAGGTGGCCATGCTAAACAACAGACTTTCAATGTCCACCTTTGAGTTCCTTTCAAAGTATTAGCTTTCTATAGGAAGATGCCATCTAGGGCTTTCATAGCTAAAAAGGAGAAGTTAATGACTAGCTTCAGAGGACAGGCTTACTCTCTTGTTAAGGAGTCAATGTCCCTGGTGACTTTAAGCTGAAGCCGATGCTCATTGACCTTTCTGAAAGTCCCAGGGCCCTTAGTAGTTATGTGAAATCTACTCTGTCTATACTCTATAAATGGAACAAGAAGCTCAGATGACAGCTCATCTGTTTACAGCATGTTTTACTAAACATTTAAAACCCACTGTTGAGATCTATTGCTAAAAAAGATTCCTTTCAAAGTATTACTTCTCACTGACACCTGGTCACCTAAGAGTTCTCATGAACAAGAAGGTTAATACTGTTCTCATGCCTGTTAACACAATCTCCATTCTGCAGCCATGGATCAAGAAGCAATCTCCATTTTCAAATGTTATGATTTAAGAAATACATTCTGCAAAGCTACAGTTGCCACAGATAGTGGTTCCTTTGATGGATCCTAGCAAACTACATCAAAAACCTCTGGAAAGGATCCATCATTCTAGATTCCATCAAGAACATTTGTGATTCATGGAAAAAGTCACCTCAACATTAACAGAAATTTAGAAGAAACCAATTCCAACCCTCATGGATGAATTTGAGAGGTTGAAGAATTCAGTGGAGGAAGTTAACTGCAGATGTGGTGGAAATAGCAAGAGAAATAGAACTACAAGTGGAACCTGAAGAAGTAACTGAGTTGCTGAAATCTCATGATAAAACTGAGCAGACAAGGAGTTGCTTATTATGGATGAGCAAAGAAAGAAGTTTCTTGAGATGGCAACTTCTCCTGATGAAGATGATATCAACATTGTTAAAATGACAACAAGATATTTAGGTTATTACATAAACTTAGTTGATAAATCAGGGTTTGAAAAGACTGACTCCAATTTTGAAAGAAGTTCTACTGTGGGTAAAATGCTATCAAACAGCATTTTGCTATGAGACTACATGCTATGACAAACCTCATTATTGTTTTATTTTAAGAAATTACCACAGCCACCTTAGCCTTCAGCAATTCCTACTCTGATCAGTCAGCAGCCATCAACATTGAGGAAAGACCCTCTACCAGCAAAAATAATATGAGTTGCTGAGACTTAAATAATCATTAGAATTTTTTAACACTGAAGTATTTTTTAATTAAGTAATACACATTGTTTTTAAGATATAATGCTATTACATACTTAACAGACTGCAGTATGATATAAATATGACTTTTGTATGTACTGGGAAACCAAAAAAATTTATAACTTGCTTTATTATGATATTTACTTCATTACAGTGGTCTGCAACCAAATCCACAATATCTGAGCTTTTATAAACTTTGCAGCACATTGGATGGTTTTGGAGTCGATTATACTCAGTGATTTATCACAGAAACAAAGAACTGAGTTCCATATGTTCTCACTCATAACACCTTATGAGTGAGAACACCTTATGGCCTTGAACAATTATAATGCTATAAGAAAGTAATTGGCAGTAGCAGAAAACTGTCAGGGGAAGGGGGGTGGGACTGCCAGTTGGGGAAAACTGCTAGAGGAGGGAGGGGCATACCTCATCAACAAGGGTACCTGCATGATCAATGTTTGTATACCTAACCCTGAATTGTACCCTACATCTTTATAATAAATAAATAAAATTTAAAAAGTAATAAAAAATTACAGCTGACTTCTTATCAAAGACAACAGATTCTACAAGACAATGGAATAGTATCTTTAAAGAAAAAGATTCAACTTGGATTTATATATTCAGTGAGAATGTCCTACAAGAAATGGTAAAATGGGGGGTGGGGACAGGGAAAAAATGGTGAAATAAATAAATCAAGAAAAAAGCGACTTCCGGCAAGATGGCGATGGGGCAACCTGGTCGGTGAAACCCTCTGAAAAGGAGAACTGCAGTGGGTCTCTGGCTCTCACCCCAGGGGCTGCGGACCCCAACATCACAGCCTGCTCTTCATACGGAGCTCGGCCATTGCCACCGCTGGGGCATCACAGCAGACGGGACAGCCACTGCAGTGCAGATGTTGCCACCACTGCCGCCACCACCACCACCACCACCGGTAGCACATTGCACCACCCAGGCTGGAGGCAATTCAGGACCTCAGTCCTTGAAGCCCCTTCAGGGAATATCTGCTGGGATCGCTGCCACCTCTCCTGCGACTGAGACATCCTGCCCACCATGAGTCTCCTGCCGTCTGCCCTGAGGCAGGTATACATCTCCAGTCTCTGTGGGTTCCTGTCCGGCCCCACCCCCTCTGGGGGGAGCAGCCGAGATAGCACCACCTGCTGGAGATTCAAGGTAACAATGCCGAAACGGGAGAAGCAAGCTTGAAAAAGACATAGGCCAGAGTGGTGAATGGAGGGTGATCTGCACTGTCCTTCACAGCAGACCAGGGGCAACTGACCCTAACTGCAAACTAATTTACCAGCTTGAAAAGAAAGCTAGAAATCAGAACTGAAAGGACATTGGACTTAAACGAAAAGTCTCAGAGTGTGCTTCATTGATTCTGTTAGTTTAATGACTTAATTCTATTCCTACTGTATTGTTCCTCTATTTCTTTTTTTCCCCCTCTTTCTTTTCTTCTCTTTTCTTCCATCTGTAAACCATATCTTTGTATAGAGGAACAGCACACCAATAAGGTGGTTGGTTAGCTTGTATGTTAGCATCACTATATGTTTTATTTTTTTTGTATGGGAGTTGGTTCGTCTGTAGCTGTGGTCTATTGTTTTTATCTGTTTCAGTATAGGTCTCTCTCACCATTTCTTGGCACACTCGTTTTTTCCCCCCCTTACTCCTCTATCTCTCCACCCCCCTCTCAACCCACTGTCTGCTCCATTCTCTTCCCTCTGCTAACCTCATTTTATTTCAGGGAGCAAACCTACAGCCCCACTGCATGGACAGATTCCAAGGCAGTGGGAAGTGGGTTCCAGATTATTCACACACCAGTCAGCGAATAACAGGACCTGCAGATATATTTTGAATCACAGCTCCCCACTTAAGTAAATCTCAAACTGCAAAAAGTACCACCCCCAACCTACAGTACAACTCCAGAATTGAACAAAGTAAGAGGGCATACATAAAGAATAGGAGATTGAACAAACAGCAGTAAAACCAATCCCTTTACCCCTGAATAACAGAATTAAAGAAGACGGTGATGTGGAGGGAAGGAAAAAGTAGGGATGGAAAAAACCACACAAATGAAGAAAAACCAGAAGAAGAATATAGGTCTCACATAGACCTCTGGGAGATCAGACACTGAGAAAACAGATTCTGGAACACAAACAATGAAGAGCCCACAGAATGACTGGTCCCATGCAACAAACCCAGACATCAAGATATTAATGAAGAGAATTTAAAAAATTGAGGAGAGACAAGAGGAAAATAGGAAGGAGTTGATGTCAGAAATAACAGCAGTAAAGAATATTGTCATGGAAATAAATAACAGACTAATAAGTATGGAAAGCAGAATTAGCCAAGCAGAAGAAAGAATCTCAGAGCTCGAAGACCAAAACACAGAACTAACCCAAACTGTCAAAAGTATAGAAAAGAAGCTCAAAAACACAGAACAAAACCTGCAAGAGATGAATGATCACTTCAAGAGACCAAACCTAAGAGTAATTGGGCTTCCTGAGGCAGAGAGAGAAACAGAAGCCACACTGGAACAAACATTTCATGAAATCATTCAAGAAAACTTCCCTCATCTCATCAAGGATGAAAAAATTCAAACACAAGAGATTCAGAGAACCCCTGCAAGACAACAAGTGAGAAGACCAACTCCCAGACACATAATAATTCACCTAAACAAAGTAGCTATAAAAGAAAAAATCCTAAAGGCAGCAAGAGAAAAAGGCCAGACTAGCCAACAGGGAAGAACAATTAGAATAGCAGCAGATTTATGCACAGAAACCCTTCAAAGTTCTAAAAGATAAGCAATTTCAACCAAGAATAACCTATCCAGTCAAACTAAGCTTCATTAGTGAGGGAGAATTGAAATCTTTTCCAGATATGCAACCCCTAAGAACCTACACTGCCACCAGACCACCTCTATAAGAAACACTTAAGAAAGTACTGAACACAAAAGAAAATGAAAAAAGAACAAAATTCTTCACAAGAGTACAAGCAAAAGATTAAAAACACACATGAACCAACTCCAAAACCCAAAGAAAGACAACAAACAAATAGGAACGACTCTGTAAGAACCTTATGACAGGGATCAACTCTCACATTTCAATTATTAGCCTAAATGTGAATGGACTAAAAGCATCACTGAAAAGACATAGAATGGCAAAATGGATAAAATATCTTCAGGCAACAATCTATTGCCTCCAAGAGACTCACCTCACTAGAAAGGACACCCACAGACTAAAGTAAGAGGATGGGAAACAACTTTCAGGCAAACGGAATACAAAAGAAAGGAGGAGTAGCGATTTTAATTTCAGACAAAATACCCTTCAAG
>NW_007258350.1:9872-11385 GCF_000164805.1 Carlito syrichta
ACCAAAATCTCTGGAATGCCTTGAAAGCTGTAGTAAGAGGGGAATTTATATCCCTACAAAGACACATGAAGAAAATGGAAGGAACACAAATAACCTAACAAGCCACCTAAAGAAGCTGGAAAAGCAAGACCACAAAAACCCTAATTTCAGCAGAAGAATCCAGATCACCAAAATAAAAGCCCAAATCCAGGACATAGAAGACAAAAAGATAATACAAAAAAATCAATGAAACAAAAAGCTGGTTCTTCGAAAGGATAAACAAGATTGATGGTCCCCTAGCTAGACTGACCAAGAAAAAACGAGAAAAAAACCAAATAAGCACAATCAGAAACACAAAAGATGAAGTCACATCTGACCCTGAAGAAATACAAAAGATCATTAGAGACTACTACGTATACTTGTATGGAAATAAACTTGAAAACCTTAATGAAATGGAGGACTTTCTGACATCACACAACCCACCTAGGTTGGAACAAGAAGAAATTGAGACCCTAAATAGACCAATAACAATCAAGGAAATCGACTACATAATAAGAAAACTTCCTACAAAAAAAAAAGCCCTGGTCCAGATGGCTTTCCAGCAGAATTCTACAAGACATTTAAGGAGGAGCTGATACTAATCCTACTGAAGGTATTCCAGGTGATTGAAAAAGATGGAACTCTCCCCAAATCATTTTACAGAGACAACATCACATTGATACTCAAGTCAGGAAAAGATCCAACAAAGAAAGAACTACAGGCCAATATCTTTGATGAACATAGATGCTAAAATTCTCAACAAGATCCTAGCAAACCGGATTCAGCAACACATCTCAAAAATCATCCATCATGACCAAGGAGGCTTCATTCCTGGGATGCAAGGCTGGTTCAACATTCATAAAACCATAAATGTAATTAAATATATCAACAGATGTCAAAACAAAAACCACATGATTATATCATTAGATGCAGAAAAAGCTTTCTATAAAATCCAGCACCTCTTCTTGATAAAAACCCTTGAACATCTAGGCATACGGGGAACATATCTCAAAATAGTAAAAGCCATCTATGAGAAACCCACAGCTAGCATACTCCTAAATGGACAAAAATTGGAACCATTTTCCCTGAAAACTGGAACAAGACAAGGATGCCCACTCTCACCCCTCCTGTTCAACATAGTATTGGAAGTCCTGGCTCAAGCAATCAGAGAAGAGAAGGCAATCAGGGGTATCCAAATAGGAAAAGAGAAAGTCAAGTTATCTCTCTTTACAGATGACATGATCGTGTATCTTGAAAACCCAAGAGAATCTATCAAAAACCTCCTTACACTGATAAAGCCCTTTGGCAAAGTCTCAGGATACAAAATAAATGTACAAAAGACAATCACATTTCTCTACATCAATAATAAACAAACAGAAACCCAAATAAAAAACACAATTCCATTCAAAATAACCACACAAAAAAATGAAATACCTTGGCATCTTCCTAACCAGAGAAATGAAAGACCTTTACAATGAAAACTACAAAACACTGC
>NW_007258350.1:11690-20792 GCF_000164805.1 Carlito syrichta
ATTCATCTTCGACAAGGCCTCCACCACCTACCACTGGGGAGAGGAGAACCTATTCAGTAAATGGTGCTGGGACAACTGGCTGACCACATGCAGAAGATTGAAACAGGACCACTATCTATCCCCATGCACAAAGGTTAACTCCAAATGGATCAGAGACCTAAATGTAAAACCTCAAACCATAAGAACCTTAGAAAATGAAGGAAATACCCTCATGGAAATCGGAACTGGCATCTAATTCCTGTACAAAACCCGAAACCCACAGGACTTAAGAGAGAAGATAGACAAGTAGGACCTTATTAAACTGACAAGCTTCTGCAAGGCCAAAGAAACCATCAAGAGAGCAGGGAGACAGCCTACAGACTGGGAAAAAGTATTTGCCAATACCAGGTCTGACAATGGCTTAACATCCTGGATCTACAAGGAACTCAAATGTGCTGAAAAGAAAAAAACAAACAACCCCTTTATAAAATGGGCTAAAGATATGAACAGACATTTCACAAAAGAAGACATCCGAGCAGCCAACAAACACATGAAGAAATGTTCAACCTCACTAATCATCAGGGAGATGCAAATCAAAACCACACTGAGATACCACCTAACTCCAGTCAGAATGGCAATTATCAACAACTCAAAAAATAACAGCTGCTGGAGCGGGTGTGGCAAAAAGGGAACACTTCTACACTGTTGGCGGGAGTGTAAACTAGTGCAACCTCTGTGGAAAGCAGTGTGGCGATTCCTAAAAGCTCTAAATATCAACCTCCCATATGACCCCGCAATCCCCCTACTGGGAACATATCCTGAAGAACTCAAATCACTCTATAAAAAAGATACCTGCACACGTATGTTTGTCACAGCGTTGTTCACAATAGCAAGATCCTCGAAACAACCATGCTGCCCATCAAAAGAGAAATGGATTAAAAAAATGTAGTACATATACATGATGGAATACTACGCAGTCATAAAAAAAGAAAAAAATCATGAATTTCACAGCAACCTGGATGGAACTAGAGTCTATAATACTGAGTGACCTCTCACAGAAACAAAGATCCGAGTATCACATGTTCTTACTCATATAATGGACCTTGAACATCCAATGTAATACTATAAGAAAATGACTGACAGTACTGGGAAACTATCGCAGGGGAGGGAGATGGGATTAACAGTAGCAAATATCTGTCTAGGGATGGGGAAACACCTCTTATCAACAGGGTGCCTGAATGAAATGTAATTGTACACCTAACCATTAACTGTACCCCATAAAACCATAATAAAAAATATTGATTATAAAAAAAATTAAAAGCCTGCACAATGAATATTTGTATACCTAACCCTGAATTGTACCCCCACAGTTTAAAAATAAAAAATTGAAAGGTGAAAAAATAAATAAATAAAAATATTAAAAGCCTTTATAACTACAAAAAAATAAATAAATAAATCATTAGGCAAACAAAATCTGAACTCACTGTCAGGTGACTTACACTGAAGATAAATGCTAAAGGAAATTCTTTGGATTGAAGAACAATGATGCCAAATGGCAATTCAGAGCTACAGGAAGGACTATATAGGAGAAGAAAAGGTAAATATGTAAATAGATATAAAAGACTATTTTTCCTCTTGATTTCTTTGATGACAACTGACATGTTTAAAATAAAAAAGGGTATAATACTAATTTTAAATACATTGTGCTAAGTTAAGGATGCATATTTAATTCCTATAGTGACCAGAATAAAAATAAGGAAAGAAATATCTAAGAAAATAATATAGTAACTAAAATGAAATGCTAAGATGTATTTGATTAACCTCCAAAAAGGGGGGGGGGGAAGGAGTAAATAACTGAGGAATAAAAATTAGAGGGACCAATGAATTAGATAGTAGACTTAAACCCAAATATATATATGTATATATATATTCACACACACACACACACACACACACACACACACAATGTAAACTAGCAAAACACTAATAAAAAGACAGATTGTCAGACAAGATTAAAAAAGCAAGGTGTTACTATATGTTCTCTACAAGAGACTGTTAAATATAATTTAATAGAAAGATTAAAAGTAAAAGTGGGGCGCTATCTCTTTTCTTTTCTTTCTTTTTTTTTGAGTAAGAGTCTTACTCTGTCGCCCAGGCTAGAGTCCAGTGGCATGATCACAGCCACCGCAGCCTTAACCAGCTGGGCTCAGGCGATACTTCTGTCTCAGCCTTCCAAGTAGCTGGAACCACAAGTGTGTGCCACCACATCTGGCTAATTTTTTTTGATTTATTGTAGAGATGAGGTCTCACCCAATTGCCCAGGCTGGTCTCAAACTCCTGGATTCAGGCAATCCTCTCGCCTCTGCCTCCCAAAGTGCTGGGATTGCTGACGTGAGTCACTGCACCCAGCAAGGGGGGAGTTATTTCAAGCAAACAGTAAACATAAGAAAGCTGGTATTGGCTATGTTAATACCAAAAACCATAAAGATACAGTATAATGCTAGAGATAAAAAGGAACATTTTCTAGTCTTCAAACAGGCAACTTATCAGAACGGCATTGTAATAATCAAGTATGTTTCAAAATACATGAAAACTGGAAACATTAAAGGGAGGAAAAAAATCCCACAAAGTTAGAAATCTTAACACTCCTCTCCCAATAATTGATAGAACAAGTAGACAAAAACTCAGTAAGAATACTAGAGATGTAAACAACTCCAGCAACCAATTTGATCTAATTGGCATTATTCACAAGTATTCACAAGTTTTTTGAACTCCTCAAAGTCCTATGGTTGCAGGGCAACTGTCTAATCCAATGTTTTAGGCATTTCCAAAGAGAGACAGGACATGAGCACTAGCCTACCTGGGTTAGATTCCAGTAGGGAACATTCAGTTAAAATTTTAATCAATTGGCAAAGGTTGAGTGTGGACTAGGAAGAGGATACAGAATTTCTAGGAAGACACAGGATACATAAAGGCATAAGATAATTTTTAAAAACTGCAATAGCTTTAGGGGGCACAAATAATTTTTGGTTACATGGGTAGATTGTACAGTGGTGAACAAGTTTGGGTTTTAAGTGTACCCTCTGAAAGGCCCCAGCCAGCCACAACGAGGAACCCGCCCCCTCCAAGAGCTAAGCCTAGGCGTGGCCCCCACCTAAAATGGCGCTCCCGCCTAAGAAGGTGCCCGGACAAACTAACATGGAGGCTCGGACAAGGCTTTCCGGGTTCTTCTTCTACAACAAAGCCCACCATTCCCGCACCCGCGAAAGCCCCCGCCAATCCCAAAAATGCCTCACCTGCGGACCAATAGATAACTGACAGGTCGCTTTAAATTCCTATAAAAGCTGCCACACCCCTGCCTTCACACTGCAGCTTGATTCTCAGGTTCTGTAGCCACCGTGTTCGTCCCATTAAAATCTCTTGGCCTTAATGGATGTTGAGTCTCACTGCGCGCCACCGTCTTTCATTGGTGCCGTGACTTGGATCAGGATTCTTTCACCCCAAGGCAGGACCCCGTCCCGGCGCTGGTGGGACTCACCCCTTAAGGCCTTTGCCCATTCTCCTGAATGCCGACACTACATTCACCACTGGCCTTCAGATTGGTAAGTGTCCCCATACTGAAAACCTAAAACCTTGCCTGGGATAACTGGAGGAAACTGACCGTTGATCGTCCGGCATCTCCTTCGGCCCTGGGCAAGGGGGGGACCACACCCCACCTAGGTCTATACAACCACAGTGGACCCCTATCGGTTTTCCCTCAGCCGCTAGAGATTTCAAGCCTTCCCTCTGTCCAGTTTTGGGTAACTTTCTTGTCAAAAAACCTGGTACCGGGTTGCCCTTAACCCCCTTGATTCTCCAGAAGAATCCAAGTCTACAATAATGACCTGTGATGACAGGCTTTCTTGTAACCCTCCCGTTCCTCAGTGGTCACTTGTCCAGGGGACGCCCTGACCAGCCCCCACTACTAACATGGGAAACTCATCATCTCTTCTGGCTGACTCCCCACTCAAGTGCCTCCTAAATAATCTCTCTACACTCTCCCTCACTCCCGATATTAAGCCTAAGCATCTAATCCACCTCAGTACCCAAAATTGGCCTACCTATCCCTTAGATAACCAAAGTAAGTGGCCCCCACATGGGTACCTAAATCCCGTCATTATTTGGGATCTCTATAACTTCTGCAAGTGTTCAGAAAAATGGGCAGAGATTCCCTATGTCCAATCTTTCTCCCTTCTCCGAGAACATCCCCACCTCTGTCTCTCTTGTAAACCCTCTCACCTCCTCTTGGCTAAAACCCCCTCCTCCCCAGCCACCTCTCCCTACTCCGACTTTGACCCCGTGGATGAGCCCCCTCTGTATTGACAACCCTTCCCTCAACCTCAGCCGCTCCAAGCCTCACCTACCCCCGCCATTCCTAGCTTCTATCCACCCCTCCCCCCTTTTAGTCCTCCCATAACCCACTCTAAAACTAATCCTGCCACTCTCGCACCTCTCTGTGAAGTGGTGGGTGCTGAAGGCATTGTCCAAGTACACGTCCCATTTTCCATCTCAGGTCTATACCAAATAGAGAAAAAACTGGGGTCTTACACAACTAACCCAGCCACCTACACCAAGGAATTCCAATACCTTCTCCAGGCTTACAGCCTCACCTTTCATGACATTTACATGGTCCCCTCCAACACTCTTCTCTCTGAAGAACGCAGAAGGGTCTGGGAACAGGCAAGGACGTATGCAGATGAGGTCCACCAGACCTCCCCAACACATCCCCTTGGGGCAGTAGCAGTCCCAGACCAAGACCCTGAGTGGGATTATAATTCCCCAAATGGCCTCTGGGCCAGAGATCAATTTTTCACCTGTCTTCTTTCCGGGTTAAGGAGGGCAGTGCAAAAGGTTATTAACTTTGAAAAACTGCAGGAAATAATCCAGGAAAAGAATGAAGATCCTTCCTCCTTCCTCAATCTCCTCACAAAAGCCCTCCAACAGTTTACCAACTTAGACCTTGAATCCCCGGATGGATGACAACTCCTCATGACTTATTTTTTCTCACAAAGTTACCCTGACGTTAGGTCTAAATTAAAAGGACTAGATCAAGGGCCCCAAAATGAGGTTTTGGCTACTGCCTTTAAGGTGTACCACAACCGAGACGAAAAGGTTAAGCGACAAAACTATCAAATGCTAGCTCAGGCTCTCCTCGGGACAGACACTGGCCCCCGTAACAGTAAAGGAGGCATCCAAACCAAACGTGACCCACCAGGGCCCTGTTTCAAGTGCGGCAAGGAGGGACATTGGACACGAGCCTGCCCTAACCCCAAACCTCCATCAAAACCTTGCCCCAAATGCAACCTTCCGGGACATTGGGCGGTGGACTGCCCCGGCCCCCAGAGAAGAGCAGGGTCAGCCCCTAACTTCATCCTGGGCCTACTGGGCATGGCTGCCTTGGAATGACGGGGCCCTGGGTTCCCCCACCCGACACATATCTCAAATGCTTGGGAGCCTAGGGTCAAAATTACGGTTGATGGACGTCCCATCCTCTTCCTGCTAGACACTGGAGCCACTCTTTCTGTCCTGCGGGAGTTCTGGGGCCAACCTCACCATCTCGGTCCCCGGTAGTCGGGATGGGGGCCAAACCATTATCCCACACATAATTCCTATGCTAACATGCATATTTGCTAATATCCCATTTACTCACTCCTTCTTGGTCATGCCTCAGTGCCCCATACCCCTTATGGGAAGGGACATCTTGGCTAAATTTCAGGCATCCATTACTTTTAACCCCATTGCTGCCCTCGCTAACCCATCCCCAACAATTTCCTTACTCCTCCTTTTAGCCTCTACCCCCACAACCCCCTCCCCACTACCCGCCTCACTCCCTCCCCCACTTGCCTCGACAGTCAACCCACTAATTTGGGACATATACATCCCTTCATTATCCCAATGCCTGCCCGTTCACATCCAGTTAAAAAACCCGTCCACCACCCTAGTCAGCCACAATACCCCCTCCCCAGGGTCAGTCTGCTAGGTCCACAAACTGTCATAAAAACCCTGCTACAGAAGGGGTATTTGAGGCCCACCAACTCGCCTTAAAATATTCCCATTCTGGCCGTCATAAAACCTGACAGAACCTACTGGCTCGTCCAAGACCTCTGACAAATAAACGCAGCCATTCTCCCCATCCATCCGCTAGTCCTCAACCCCTATACCATCCTGTCCACCATTCCTCCAACAGCAACTTATTTTTCAGTCATAGACCTCAAAGACGCATTCTTCACCATTCCCTTGGCAGCTGACTCCCAAGACATTTTTGCCTTTACCTGGACCGACCCCATTTCCTGCCACTCCCAACAACTCACATGGACAGTCCTTCCACAGGGATTTCGAGATTGTCCTCACCTCTTTGGTCAGGCACTCGCAGCAGACCTCACACTCCTATCACTCTCAAAATCCACTCTACTTCAATATGTAGATGATCTCCTCTTATGCAGTCTCTTACAGACTCTCACAATGACACAGCCCTACTCCTTAACTTTCTAGCAGAAAAGGGATACCAAGTCTCCCCCCAAAAGGCTCAACTGTCCAAAACACAGGTCACCTACCTTGGGGTCGCTATCTCACACCAACAAAAGGCCATAAAAACCAACTGTAAAGCCGTTATTCAATCCCTCCAAACACCAAAGACAAAAGAGGAAATCCAGTCAATTTTGGGATTAGCAGGCTACTTCCGAGCCTGGATTCCCAATTTCACCCTTCTCGCCAAGCCACTCTACAACCTCGCTAAGGTGACCCAAAGGAATGCTTACTCTCCCTCTCAGCCATTAAACAGCCTTTTACTGCCCTCCAACAGGCTCTCCTCCAGGCCCCTGCCCTACGGCTACCCGATATCCTCTGACCCTTCACCCTATACATCCACAAAAATAAGGGTACAGCCTTAGGAGTCCTAGGTCAATTTAGCGGACAAACGTTTGCCCTTGTAGTCTATCTTTCAAAACAACTAGACCACACAGTCCAGGGATGGGCCCCGTGCCTGCGGGCTCTATCAGTCACCCACTTACTGGTGTGCGAATCAAAAAACTCATATTTGGAGCACCTATCACTGTAACTTCCCCCCATCATCTACATCACCTCCTAGGATATAAGGGCCTCAAAACATTCCCTCCTGGCTGGGTCTTTCCCTTCTAGTCTACTTTATCCAAGATCCTTCCATTTCCTTCCAAGCCTGCGCGCCTCTCCACCTGGCCTCACTACTTTCTTCCTCTCCCACTGATACTCCAATCCATAACTGTGTTGAGGTTCTCGAGTCCCTACTTCCCTGCCCCGTACATATTCAGGAAGGACCCTTATCCAAGCCCTCTTACATATGGTTCACAGACGGAAGTTCGTACATACATGAGGGGTCCCAAGTAGCAGGATACGCTGTCACCTCAGCCACTGATGTCATCAAAGCTAACCCTATCCTGCCCCACACCACCAATCAGCAGGCAGAACTCACAGCGGTTATTTGAGCCTTCCAGCTGGCAGCTGGACACTCTCTGTCACTTTACAACGACTCCAAGTATGTCTTCCACATCCTGGTTTCACACTCAGCTATCTGGCAGGAATGTCTTCCACATCCTGGTTTCACACTCAGCTATCTGGAAGGAATGGGGACTACTAACCACCAAGGGATCAGCCATCATAAATGCTAAGCTTATTTCTGATCTCCTTCAAGCCTCCCTACTCCCAAAAGCCATTGGCATCTCCCACTGTAAAGCTCACCAGGTTGATTCATCTTTTATCACCCAAGGAAACTCACGAGCTGACAGAGCAGCCTGCCACATGACCCTAAAACCTCTTCCTGTCATACTCGTTAATGCCTCCTCCTTGTCAGCAAATGAGGCCCCACAACTCTCCAATATCATACCCTATTTACACTCAATTTTCCACCCTAACCTAGCAGCCCTCACCTCTTTCCTTAAAATCTTCTTTCACCTCACCTTGGAACATACAAAACTCATACACACTCTCTCCTCCCAATGCTCCACCTACCTCCAAACAAACCCCAACACACCCTTGAAACCCGGAACATTCCCCACCCACCAGGCTAGGGGAGAGCTCCCCAGGTCAGACTGGCAAATAGACTTCACTGTTATGCCCCCCGTTCGTAACACCAAATACCTTCTAGTCTTCGTCGACACCTTTTCCGGGTGGATTGAAGCTTTCCCCACCTCCAATAAGCAGGCTGCTACGGTGGGGTCCATTTTAGCCAAACATATTATCCCTCAGTTCGGAGTCCCCTCCTGTCTCCAATCAGATAATGGACCTGAATTTACCTCACAAGTCGTCCAGTCTCTAATGACAGCTCTTAACATCAAATGGCACTTTCACATTCCTTATCACCCACAATCATCAGGAAAGGTTGAACGGACTAACCGCACACTAAAAAATACTCTTACTAAACTCTCTCTCGAACTCCACAAAGACTGGGTGTCCCTCCTTCCCCTAGCCCTCTTCCGCATTCACGTCCTCCCAAAAAAACCCAGTCAACTCTCAGCCTTCGAGGTCCTATACGGACGGCCTGCCCTCCCTCCCGGTATCCCAACCTCTCCGCTCCCTATCCCTCTTCATATAATCTACCCTCTCCTGTCCTTCATCTGATTCAACATCTGGCAATATAAAGACCTCCTTCTGCCCACTCCCATAGGCACACCAAGTTCACAGCCTCTCACCCTGGGACAATGGGTGCAGAAGCCAAAGCTCACTTACAACCCAAATGGACCGACCCTTCCAAATAATTCTCTCCACTCCCACGGCAGCCAAGCTGCTCATAGACAAAGGACAGCTCACCCCCTGGATCCACATTTCCCGCCTCAAGCTGTCTAAAACATCTCCTCTTCTCCTTCCCTCTACAGAAACGCTGACCCTTTCTTGTTCCACAGTGCCGGGTCATCCTCTCAAACTTCGAATATCCCGTGTCAGTCGCTCCCCCTCTCTGCTGTCCATCTAAGAAAACTCCACATAACCAAATTTCCATATGATAGTCCTCAATCTGGTCATTCCTTTAATAGTAATCATACCCTTTTTCCTACCACTCCTATTCGTCCTCCTTTCTCGTTGCTGCCCATAAATGCCCACCTTCCTTATCTCAAT
>NW_007258350.1:20812-28141 GCF_000164805.1 Carlito syrichta
CCCCCTATAACAACACTCTTTGTTTGGCCTACACAAACCTCACAAAGGCCCACTTCCTGCCACCCAGCCTATTTTTGTGGTGCAATGGCACCCTCCTCTCCCGAGCTTCAAACCTAACTCATCCCTGCATAATTGTCATGTTGGTCCCTCAGCTCTCTTTATACTCCATGACCGACCTCCAGACACTTTTAAACCCCAGGCATTCACACAAAAGCGCCGTCTTCCTCCTGGTTATGGTTGGATTGTACCTCGCATCCACTTTCACCTCACTCGGCCTGACGGGAGGAGCTCTCAGCTACTCACTATGGGCAGTAGAAGACCTACAAAACAAAATCCAAATGGCGCTAGATGCCACCTCAGAATCCATCAGGTCACTACAAAGACAAATAACTAGCTTAGCACAAGTAATCCTCCAAAACCGCAGAGCCCTAGACCTCCTAACAACCAAAAAAGGAAGCACCTGCCTCTTCCTCCAGGAAGAATGCTGCTATTATGTCAATGAATCAGGGCTCATTGAACAAAATATCAACAAACTAAATGACCTCTCCTCACAGCTTCAACGAACAAAGCCCACTCAAATTAACAACTGGTTTCCAAACTCCCTCCTCACATGGCTTCTTCCTATCATTACTCCAGTTGTTCTCCTTCTGGCTTGTGCTCCTTTCTCCCTTGCATTATAAAATTTCTTCAATCTCAATTCCAAAAAATTTCAAATCAAACCATTAACCAGTTTCTTTTACAGAGTTACAACCTCCTATCCACCGAGGACTCAGATCTCAACAACCCAAGCCTTACTGCCTCCTAAACCTTCTCGCCCCATTTTTCATTACAGATATGGCTTTCAGGCCTTATTACCTCCAACTCAGGTTTTCAGCGTTCCTTGACCATCTTCTTCGTGACAAATGGCTCCTCCCTTTCCCGTGTCCACTCGAGGACTGGCCGGACCAACTTGCATTCTTCTACCTCCAGGGCACCTTCCAAGACTTCCACCCCAGCAAAATTTTTTCTTTCCGCGCCTTCTTATGGGGCCTCATGTGGCTGGTCCTTTCACCCACCTCACCCAACAACGCCCCTCACCAGCAGGAAGTAGCCACTTTATCCTTTATCACCCTGCCCCTTTATCCCTTAACCAAAGAGGTGGGAATGAAAGGCCCCAGCCAGCCACGAGGAACCCACCCCCTCCAAAGGCTAAGCCTAGGTGTGGCCCCCATCTAAAATGGTGCTCCTGCCTAAGAAGGCACCCGGACAAACTAACATGGAGGTTCGGACAAGGCTTTCCGGATTCTTCTTCCACAACAAAGCCCACCGTTCCCACGCCAGCAAAAGCCTCCGCCAATCCCCAAAATGCCTCACTTGCCGACCAATAGGTAACTGACAGGTTGCTTTAAATTTCTATAAAACCTGCCACACCCCTGCCTCCACGCTGCAGCCTGATTCTCAGGTTCTGTAGCCACTGTGCTCGTCCCATTAAAATCTCTTGGCCTTAACGGGTGTTGAGTCTCACTGTGCGCCACCGTCTTTCAAAGGCTGTAGCCTTAAGTGATGGAAAAGTAGAAATTATATAGTTTACTTAATTGATATGAAAAAAGAATACAAGAGCAATGGTGGATATTGCTTTGAACTTGCCAGAACAGATTGCAGTTAGGATGAATAACAACATTCCATATACTCTAGAATTGCCACCAGAAAAAATAATGCTTCAAACGTTATCAAGTAATAGTACTTGGTCTTAAAATGTTTCAATAGGCCATAATATATTTTTGACATTATATGACATCATATTATAATGTATATTTCCTGGCACAAATATTAATCTATAAGGAATTGTGATTAAGAGAACAATTTACATAATTGGTCTGGATAGGAAAATATAAATTTAATAGGTATATTTGCTCATAAGAGTTGCGATATAGCATATGGACACACAAAAGTGTAGTATTTCATGCTTTTTTTGATAGCTTACCTTTGTAACAGTCTGGCTGGATTTTGGTTAATAGATCAGAATCATAATGTCTATCATAATAAGAATGCTATTTTTCCAAGTTTAGGTGGCTTTAGAATGATGAATGAATAATTGAATAAATTTAGAGTCAAATCAGGCATGTAATGAAAGAATGGCAGTTTTCTTCATTTAAGGGCATCTTAGTATGGGGGGAACCCCCCCAAATGGAATTTATGTATAAAAAATTTTGTATTAAACTTTAGTCACTTCAAAGTATTCTCCTTTTGATACACTACACTCCTTGAGACACTTTTTCCACTGCTCAAGACAGTTTTTGATCTTGTCTTTGATGCCTGTTAGTGCTTCTGCTGTTTTTTGTTTCACCTCTTCCAAATCAGCAAAATATTTCCCTTCGAGGACTTTCTTTATCTGAGGAACCAAAAAACGTCACTTGGGGTGAGATTGGGTGAATAGGCAGGATGGGACACAAGGATCATGGCATTTTGGGACAAAAATTTCTGAGCACTCAGTGCAGTGTGGGCAGGTGCATTCATAAATCACCCATCATAAAATGGGCAGAGACATCGAAGTGATGGAAAAGTAGAAATTTTATAGCTTATTTAATTGATATGAGAAGAGAATACAAGAGCAATGGTGGATATTGCTTTGAACTTGCCAGTACAGGTTGCAGTTAGGATGAATGATTCCAGAATTCACTGAAATTGAACACAGCCTCTCACAACAACGCTAGCTGGTACACTGAAGCTGAGGGGTTCCTAGAGCACTCAACTAGGTCATGTTTCTTTCCTGCTTAAAATTTCCAATGGCTTTCCACTACTCTGAGAATGAAATCCAAACTCATTACCTCGATTTACAAAACTCTGTGTGATCTATTCCCTGCCTTCCCATCTTACTCAGAGCCACCATATTGCACAATTCCAGAAGTCATGCAATACAGTAGAGTCATTTAAAGCAGAGACCCTCATCTGTCTACTTTCAGTAAGTCTTAATATGTCATCAGGAATCTTTCTGTTATGGTCACCTGCAAAAGCAGATCGACTCTCCAATCCAATGTTCAGTTTAGATGTCCCAGCTGATGAAGCCACACACAGACACACGCCAAGAGTACACGAAAAGGTTTATTACTTACATAATATTGAGGTCTTTGGGGAGTTCAGACTTAGGTCTTTATTGTGGAAAGGAAGTGGGCTGAGATGGCAAGGGAAGAGTTTGCATGGCTTGAATTTCCACCAGCATCAAAAGAAGAGGGCACCCAGGTTCTTTCATTTACTTGTCTAGACGTGAGACACAAGGAAAGGGGGAAGGGGTAGGGGCTTAAAAGTTCTCAGCAGTGAAACACCAAAAAGTAGAGTGAGACCTCCCGTTGCACTCCTCCATGCTGTTCATTAAGAGGGCTTAGCCATTTTTGACCCTTTGCTCTTACATATAATTTTAAGGCTCAGCCTGTCAAATTCCACAAAGCCCTGTTAGGATTTTTATCAGAATTACACTGGCTTTATATATGAGTTGGGGTAAATAGACATCTTCAGGATATTGAATATTTTTCATCTAAGAAAAAATGTATATCCAGCTATTTAAGTTTTCTTTAATCTTGCAACAAAAATAAATGATTACCTCCATTCAGGGTTTTTGGTAAATTTAGCCATAGCTGTGTTACATGACTGGTAACTTTTTAAAGTTATTTTATATAAAACAATTCCAAATGTCTCATAACACATTGATTTTGTATTCAGTGACCTTGTTAAAGTCTCTTGTTTAGTTTGTAGCCTCATTTGGCCTTCCTATGAACTATCATACCATCTGCAAAACAGGACCATTTTGTTTCTTCCTATTCACTGTTTAACCTACTGCTCTCTAGTGCTGCATGGAAGGAAAAGTGTGCTGGAGGGCATCCTGGTCTTGTTGGTGATATTAAGATGGATGTATTTCACCATTACAAGGGAAGTTTGCTTTTTTTGTGAATGCTCTTTATCAAGTTAAGGACGTTCCCTTCTATTCCTACTTGCTGCACATTTTTATCACAAATAGGTGTGAGTTTATCAAATGATTTTATGGAGTCTTAAAGGTTAAACATATCATATGCTGGGGTTAAACCTAACTTGGATAAATTTAGTTAGTACAATATGTTTTAAAAAATATGTTACTGGATTTTGTTTACTAGTATTTTTGTTTAGAATTTTTTGCAATGATATTCGGTAATTTTTCTTTCTTGTATTATATTTGTTTGATTTTAGTATCAAAGTCATAGCTCATTCCTAAAAATGATCAAGAATATATTGGAAATCTGCACATGTAGCCCTTGAATCTAATATTAAAAAAATTTTTTTTGGCTTCACAGACTAGTTTAATCAACTTCCGTTTTTCTCCAACACCTATTTGCAGAGGTTTGAAATCCACAAACATCTTGCAGCTAAGGTTTTGCAGTTGTGTGCGCTCTTGAAAGATATGTGAGGAGGCAGTGAGGTTGTGCTATGTTATTGCAGGGGTGGTTGCAGGCTAGGGAGCCCCAGCAGGTATGAGTGTCTGCACAGCGTAGTGCCTGGTCCCCACCTCCATGGCATGTGGCAGTTGCATTGTGGCGGCAGCAGCAGCAGTTTCTTGATTCCAGGATGGGCTGTGTAGTGAGTGGTGTAGCCTTGAACCCCGAGTTCTCCCCACCCCCAGCTTCCATTCATTAGTCCTTCCACCAGTTGTCTAAACACACAATTTCTTTTTTTAAAAAAACTTTTAATTTTTTTATTTTAAAGATGTGGGGTACAATTCAGGGTTGGGTGTACAAATGTTCGTTATGCAGGTACCCTTGTTGATAAGGTGTGCCCCCCAACCCCGGCAGTTTCCCTCAACTGCCAACTCTAGACCTCTTCCCCTGGCAGTTTCCCACTACTGCCTGTCCCTTTCTTATAGTATTATGGTATTTGTTCAAGGTCCGCTTATGAGTGAGAGCATATGGTACTCTGTTCTTTGTTTCTGTGATAGATCAGTGAGTATGATAGACTCTAAATTCATCAAAGTTGCTGCAAAGCCCATATGTTTGTACTTCTTTTTCTTTTTCCTTTTTTTTTTTTTTGAGTTTGAGTCTCACTCTGTCACCCAGACTGGAGTGCAGTGGCCACTCCTGGCCACCGCAGCCTCGACCTGCTGGGCTCCGGCGATCCTTCCGCCTCAGCCTTCCAAGTAGCCGGAATTACAGGCATGCGCTAACATGCCTGGCTGATTTTTTAATTTTACTGTAGAGATGAGGTCTCGCCAAGTTGCCCAGGTGGGTCTCAAACCCACGAGCTCAGGCAATCCCCTCACCTCACCTCCAGCCTCGTGGGATTATAGTCTGAGCCACTGAGCCCGGCTATGTTTGTACTTCTTTATGACCGCATAATACTCCATTGTGTATATGTACCACATTTTTTTTTTATTCAGTCCAGTTTGGATGGGCAGCACGGTTGGTTCCATGTTTTTGCCATTGTGAATAGTGCTGCAATAAACATGTGTGTACAGGTATCTTTTTGGTAGAATGATTTGAGTTCCTCTGGGTATACTTCCAATAGGAGAATTGCTAGGTCATATGGAAGGTCAATTTCTAGTTCTTCCAGAAATCACCACACTGTTTTCCAAAGGGGTTGCACTGATTTGCATCCCAACCAGCAGTAAACACAATTTCTTACATTAAATCTTTCTGATTGAAATACCAAGAGTGTATTCTGTTCCCCATACCTTTCTCTCCACACACACACACCAAGCTTGTGTGAGGTTAAAATTATTATATTCCTTAGAACTCATATGAACCTGATGTTTTCCTTGTGGGAGGATTTTAACCTTTCCTCCCTCCTTCCCTTTCTTACTCTCTCTCTCTCTCTCTCTTTCTCTCTCTCTCTCTCCCTCTCTCTCTCTCTCTCTCTCTCTCTCTCTTTTTCTTTCAAGTCAATGTCTCACTCTGTCACCCAGGCTGGAGTACAGTGATGTGATCACAGCTCACCACAGCCTCACTTCCTGGACTCAGATAATCTTCACACCTCAGACTCTCTAGTAACTGGTACTATAGGCATGTGCCACCATGCCAGGATAATCTTTTGATTTTTTTTTTTGTAAAGATGAGGTCTTGTTATGTTGCCCAGGCAGGTCTCAAACTCCTGGCTCAAGCAATGCTCCACCTTTGCCTCCAAAGTGCTGGGATTACAGGCATGACTTATCCTTCCCAGTCTTAATTTTTAAAATGACTATGAGACCATCCAGATTTTATTTCTTCTTGAGTCAGTTTTAATGTCATGTTTTTATAGCCATTTTTCTATTTTATCTATATTTTCAAATTTATTGACATAAAAGTAGTCATAATATTCTTCCATGATCTTTACAGTTTCTACCATATTTGGATTATTTGATGCACTTCGTCATTTCTAATATTTATAACTTGTTACTTCTTTCTTTTTTTCTTTATCAATTTTGCCAGAGATGGGTCTTTTTTTTCCTCCTCTAAACAAACCAACTTTTGGCTTTGTTTTCCATTTTATTACTTTTTTGTTCTTTATAATATCCTTCTTTCTATTTTATTTGGACATACTATGATTATTTTCTAATTTTTTTAAGCTTCATTCTTAGTTCATTAATTTTCAAAATTTGCTCTTTTCTAAAAATCATTTACATTTTTTTTTACATGCTTTCACCGTGTCCTACAAGCTTGATATGAGGCATTTTCACTATTGCTCCTTTCTAATTATTTTGAATATTTGCATTTTGATTGCTTTTGTCATCTCTGAATTAGTTAGATTTTTTTCACAAATTTCCAAAAGTAAAGAATATTTTTGTTTTTCTTTATAATAATTCCATTGTGGTTAAAGAATATGGTCTGTAAAATGCCGATTCTTTGGAGTTTGTTGAGACTTACTTTGTGGCTTAATACCTGATTGGTTTTTGTAAACATTTCATGTGTGCTTGAGAAGGGTGTCCTTGCTCAGAGTTTCTGCATTTCCCTAATAAATGACAGCAGCTAATTGTACTAGTCAGAATATTGTTTCATAATTTTTTTCTTTAACTTATGACAGAAAAAAGAAAGTTGAAACTCTCACTAATGATAGATTTGTAAGTATCGTCTGAGAGTTCACCAATTTTTTAAATGTAATTTTGGTTGCTATGTTTTAGATGGATTAAACTTTAGAATTATTATACAAAATGTGTCTTTCTGTTATACTCTCTATTATCCTGAATAAAGCTTTCCATTCTAATATATTTTGTTGACTGTTATTATATTAACCTCAGGCTTCTTTTGACTGGTATTTTACTGGTATATCATACTTTATTCTTTTATTTTCGATATTCCACGTGCATATATATATATATATATATATATATATATATATATATTTTTTTTTTTTTGT
>NW_007258350.1:28161-83511 GCF_000164805.1 Carlito syrichta
AATATGGTCTGTAAAATGCCGATTCTTTGGGAGTTTGTTGAGACTTACTTTGTGGGCTTAATACATGATTGGTTTTTGTAAACATTTCATGTGTGCTTGAGAAGGGTGTCCTTTCTCAGAGTTTCTGCATTTCCCTAATAAATGACAGCAGCTAATTGTACTAGTCAGAATATTGTTTCATAATTTTTTTCTTTAACTTATGACAGAAAAAAGAAAGTTGAAACTCTCACTAATGATAGATTTGTAAGTATCGTCTGAGAGTTCACCAATTTTTTAAATGTAATTTTGGTTGCTATGTTTTAGATGGATTAAACTTTAGAATTATTATATTCCACGTGCATATATATATATATATATATATATATTTTTTTTTTTTTTTTTTGAGTTGGAGTCTTACTCTGTCGCCCAGACTGGAATGCAGTGGCCGCTCCCGGCCACCACAGCCTCGACCTGCTGGGCTCCAGCAATCCTTCTGCCTCAGCCTTCCAAGTAGCCGGAATTACAGGCATGCGCTACCACGCTCGGCTGATTTTTTTGATTTATTGTAGAGATGAGGTCTCGCTGCCCTGGCGGGTCTCAAACACGCAGGCTCAGACAATCCACTCACCTCAGCCTCCCAAAGGCGTGGGATTACAGGCTGAGCCACCTAGCCCGGCTCATGTCCCTATATTTTAACTGTATCATTTGTAGATAACATATTGCTGTATTTTTCACAGTCTTATCTCTGTTTATTAACCAATGAGTTTGGTTCCTAGACATTTATTGTGATTATTAATATATTTGAACTTGTTTCTATTGTCTTGTTTTTGTATTTATTCTGCTCTTTCTGTTTTTTTCTTTTTAAATTGAGTACTTTTTAAATTTAATTTTTAAAAATTCACACTGGCATTTATACACTATTTCTATTCCATTAGTGATTACCCTTACAGTTTTGCCAGACATATTTAATTTACCAAAGTCTAAACTCTCCTAAAGCATACAAAACTTTTAACTTTGTTTACTTTACTTTAACTTGTGAATTCTTTTTTTTTTTTTGAGTTGGAGTCTCACTCTGTCACCCAGGCTGGAGTGTAGGGGCATGCTCACGGCCACCGCAGCCTCAACCTGCTTGGCTCAGGCGATTCTTCCACCTCAGCCTTCCAAGTAGATGGAACTACAGACACACGCCACCGTGCCTGACTAATTTTTGTGATTTATTGTAGAGACAAGGTCTCACCAAGTTGCCCAGGCTGGTCTTGAACCCCCAGGCTCAGGCAATCCTCTCACCTCTGGCTCCCAAATTGCTGGGATTACAGGCGGAGCCACTGTGCCTGGCCAATTTGTGAATTCTTATTACCCAGTATTTTAGTTCTGCAAACTAAATCTTATTTCATGTAAATGGTCTTTATATTTGCAAACATGTTCACTATTTGCTTCCTCTATATTGTTGCTTGCATTATAGAAATGATACAATTTTCTAGCTGGAGGTGGCAACTCACGCCTATAATCCCAGCACTTTGGGAGCAGAGGCAGCAAGAGGATTGCCTGAACCCAAGGGTTTGAGATCAACCTAGGCAAGTTGGAGAGACCTCATTTCTACAATAAGTGAAAAAAAAAGTAACCTGATGTGGTGGTGCATGCCTGTAGTTCCAGTTACTTGGAAGGCTGAGGCAGAAAATTTGCTTGAGCCCAGCAGGTCGAGGCTATGGTGGCCATGAGCGTGTACTGCACTCCAGCATGAACAACAGCTGAGACTCTTGACTCAAAAAGACAAAAAATGATATGATAAAACTTTTCATCTTCTATACTAAATGGAGAAATACTGAATGCTTCCCTCTGAGTATGGAACTAGATGAGAATGTATACTTTTAACACATCCATAAAACATTACCTGGAAGTCCTATCCAGTGTGATTAGACAAGAAGATAAAATCTTGAAAAGCCTGGGGAGAAACTACCTTTAAAAAGTGAATCTTAATAAGCTGCTCAAATTTGAGAAGAATTTTCATCAAGAGCACCGGATTTGGCTAGGGCACAGGAGCAACTGGGAAGTTACAGTTAGAGGTCAATAACTAGTTGCATTTCTCTACACTGGTGACGAACACTCTGAAAAGAAAATTAAGAAGACAGATACATTTACAATTGCATCAAAAAGAATAAAATACATAGGAAAAACCTAACCAAGGAAGTTGGAAACGAGTACACTGGAAACTACAAAACATTGCTGGAAGAAATTAAACACAAAATACATGGAAAACTCCTGCATTCGTGAATTGAAAGCCTTAATATTGTTAAGATGTCAATACTACCTGAAGTAATCTACAGTGTCAATGCAATCCCTTTCAAAACCCAAAATGTCTTTTTCTGTGTATGGAAATAGAAAAAGTTGTCCTAAAATTTGCATGGAATTTCAAGGGACCCTGACAGCAAAAACAATCTGGAAAAAAAGGAACAAAGTTGGAAGACTTACATCCTGATTTCAAAATGCACTATAAACCTACAGTAATCAAAACTGTATGGTATTGGCATCAAGATAGACATATAGACCAATGGAATAGAATGGAGAGCCGAGAAATAAACTCTTACATATATGGTCATTTATTTTTGACAAGGGTGCAAAGACCATTCATTGGAGAAAAGAACAGACTTTTCAACAAATAGAACTGGGAAACCTGTACATCCAATGTAAAAACAAAAAGCTAGACCCTTACCTTATATTATATACAAAAACTAACTCAGTGGGTGGTGTGGCTCACACCTGCAATCCCAGCACTTTTGGAGGCCGAGGCAAAAGGATTGCCTGAGCCTAGGGTTTGAGACCAGTCTGAGCAACTTGGCAAGACCTAGTCTCTACAATAAATCAAAAAATTAGCTGGGCATGGTGGCACACACCTGTAGTTCCAGCTACTGGGAAGGCCGAGGTGGGATCTTCTGAGCTCAGCAGGTCAAGGCTGTGGTGGCTGTGAGCAGGCCACTGCACTCCAGCCTGGGCGGCAACAAGACTCCGACTCAAAAAAAAAATATCAACTAGAAATAGACCAAAGGCATAGATATGGGAGCTAAAACTATAAAACTATGGGGTATGAGCTTCATGACATTGGATTTGTCAATGATTTCTTGGAGATGACATCAAAAACATAGGCAACAACAAAAAGACTAGCATATTAGACTACCTCAAAAGTAAAAACTTATACATAATAGGACACTATCAACAGGGTTAAAAGGCAACCTCCAGAATGGGAGAAATATTTGCAAACCACATATCTGATAACGGATTAATATCCAGAGTATATAAAGAATACCTAAAACTCAGCAACAACAACAAAGCAACCTGATTTTAAAATGGGCAAGGGACTTAAGTAGACATTTCTCCAAAAAAGATATACAAATGTCCAACAAGCACAGAAGAAAAGTTCTCAATATCACTAGTCATTTAGGGAAATGCAAAATCAAAACCAAAATGAGATACTACTTTTAAACACATTAGGAAGGTTGTCATTAAAAAAAAGGCAGGGGTGGGGGGCGCCAGGCATGGTGGCTCAAGTCTATAATCCCAGCATTCTGGGAGGCCTAGGTGAGAGGATTGCCTGAGCTCGTGGGGTTTGAGACCAGCCTGGGCAATATGGTGAGTCCTTGTCTCTACAATACATAAAAACATTAGCTGGGCGTGGTAGCACATGCCTGTATTCTGGCTACTTGGAAGGCTGAGGTGGAAGGATCACCTGAGCCCAGCAGGTCGAGGCTGCGGTGACTGGGAATGGCCACTGCACTCCAGTCTGGGCGACAGAGTGAGACCGCAACTCAAAAAAAAAAAAGGGAAGTAAGTATTGGTGAGGATGTGGAGAAACTGGAACTATGGCTCATTCTGATGGAAATGTGCACCAAACAGTTTGGTGTATCTTTAAATAGTTGAACATAAAATTACCATATTATCAAAAATTCCATTCCTAGGAACATATCTAAAAAACTGAAAGCTGAAACTCAAACAGATAACTTGTACAACAATGTATATAGCACTGTATTCACAATAGCCAAAAGGTGAAAACAACCCGTGTCTATGAACAAATGAATGGATAAACCAAATGTGTTATAGACATACAATGGAATATTATTCAACCTTAAAAAGGAAGGAAATAAAGGTCAAGTATTGTATGAATCCACCTATATGAGGTACCTAGATTAGGCAAACTTATAGAAACAGAAGCAAAACAGAGGTTACCAGGGGCTGACTAAGCTTAAAGACTGACATTATCAAGTGTTAGCAAGGAGGTAAAACAACTAAAATTGTCATACATTGTTGATGGGAGTGTAAAATGATACGATATTGTCACTTTGGAAATCTATTGGGCAGTATTTTGTGAAGGCTAAACATACACTTACACTATGACTCAGCTCCCACTTAGGATGTGGAAAAAGCATCATTTCCACCATCACAGCAACAAGAAAAAGAAACCTGAAAAAGGTTCTTGTTCATAATCTTTTGGGACTCATTAGAGAACTCAGCTAGCCCCAAACTAGGCCCAAATCTAAGGAGAGTCGGGCACTTGAATGGAGAGACAAGATGTGAGTGCCTCCTTATTTGGGCAGATGCAGTCACATGCTAGTAAGAATTAGCCGAAATTGTTAGAGAATTGGTAGGGGCCAGGTACCCTCTGTGAGAACATGGGGAGCCTATGAGAACACAGATATAAGGGGAACTTGCATCCATTTGTATGCCTTTTTTTCACAGCCTCACCAGGTGTTCACAGAAAAGAGTCCAGAGAACACGTCCCTCATCCTGCCAGCCTGGAGGAGGGGACAGCAGCCACTGTGGGAAAGGTATCTTTCTCCCCTAAACAGAATCCTTACACTGCAAGGGAAAGGGGACAAATACTTCCAGGGCACTGATGAAATAGCATTGCAACTGAGAAAAGGGAAAAGAAAAAAAAGTCCCTTCCCCTGAAAGGAAAGGCAGGAATACATGCTGAACCCAGAGCTATAGCTGTGGGAGCAGAGGGTGCTCTGGGAATCATTCCTTTTCCCCCATCCTACGAACGGAACATAGTGCTATGGAAGACCAAAGCTTAAGCAGAACAGCACAGAATGATTCCCCTTATGCCCCACCACACGGCTAAAAGGCGTTAAGAAACAAGTAGCAGTGAGGTTTTGCAGGGAGAATTGTAGAAGCACGGGGCAGGAGACCTTCTCTGAAGTGTGGCCCAAAGGGATGACCTAAAGTTGAAGGAAAAATAGTCCAGCAAATGAAACCTGCTCTAAACACAAGACGAGGTATTAACAGAAGATTTTGAAGATTGTGGTGCACAATAAATCCTAAACCCAGATCAGCTCCTGATTAGAGGGACTCAAAGCCCACGCTAAAGGACCAGTGGGAGGAAATACATATCTGTTTATAGGCATAGAAACAATTCACCATCAGTCACTACTAACTTACATAAGAAAAAAGTACAAGGCCAGGTGCGGTGGCTCACACCTATAATCCTAGCACTTTGGGAGGCCGAGGTGAGAGGATTACCTAAGCACACGGGTTTGAGACCAGCATGGGCAACTTGGTGAGACCCCCATCTCTACAATAAATCAAAAAGTTAGCTGGGCGTGCGCCTGTAGTTCCAGCTACTTGGAAAACTGAGGCAGAAGGATCGCATGAACCTAGCAGGTCGAGGTTGCAGTGGCCAGCAGCATACCACTGTCCTCCAGCCTGGGTGACAGAGTGAGACTCCTACTCAAAAAAAAAAAAGAAAAGAAAAGAAAAAAGTACAAGGCCTATGAAACAAATAAAAGTACACTGTCAATAGACAAGGCAATCAATAGACCAGATTAAAACATGGCACAGATGTTGGAACTATCATTCAAGAAATTTAGATTAATATGTTAAAGGTTCTAAAGAAAAAATTAACAACATACAAGATCACTTGGACAATTTCAGCAGATAGATGAACATTATAAAAAAGAATCAAGTAGAAATGCTAAAGTGAAAAACAGTAACAGAGATGAAGAATGCATTCAATTCAAACTTAATGTGGTTAAGGAAAAAAATTAATGAACTCAAAGATATGTCTATAGCAATTGTCCAAACTAAAACAAAAATAGAAAAGACTAGACAAATAAAACAAGACAAACATTCAAGAGGTATAGAACAATAGCAGAAAGTGTAATATATGTGTAATTAGTATTGAAGAGGGAAATGATAGAGAATATAGCAGAAGAAATATTTGGTTGAGAATTTTCCAAAATTAATGATAGACACAAATATCAGATCAAGAAACTCAGAGAACATCAAACAGGATAAATATCAAAACAAACACATACCTCCCAAGGCATTTAATATTCAAACTGTTGAAAGCCAAGTACAAAGATCAGATCTTAAAGGCAGCAATAGAAAAAAGACTCTTTAGTGTAAAGAAACAATGCTCTGACTCATACGACTTCTCCTGTGAAACCAACAAAGTGACATCTTTAAAGTGCTGAAAGGAAAAAGTTAAACAGCTGAAATATTTTTTTAAGATGCAGTTCATTAAAAGGATCATTAAAATGGATAAACCTTTAAGCCATGAGAAAGGCATAGAAGACACAAATCACTAATATCATGAATGAAAGAAGAGACATTAGAGTCCTTTTTTTGCTTGCAAACAACGCAAATTTATTGCTTACATTTCTGGAGCCTGGAAACTCCAAGATCAAGGCGCCAGCAGATTCAGTCATTAGAATCTTATCAGGAGACTCTATGCACATAATTTTGACAACTTAGGGGAAATGGATCCATTTTTGAAAGACATAATCTGCCATAATTTACTAAGGAAGGAATAATCTGATATTCTATATCAAAGAATTTGGATTCATAGTTGAGAGCCTTCCAACAAAGAAAACTCCAGGTCCAATGGTTTCACTGATTAATTCTTTCAAACATGTAAGAAACAATACCATTTCTATGTATTCTATTCCAAAAAATAAAACTATTTCCCCATTCATTTTATGAGGCCAGCATTACCCTGGTACCAAAATCAAAGTCATTCCACAGAAAGAAAGCTGCAGTGCAATATCCCTCATAGACATAGATACCAAACCACTCAACCAAGGGAATACAGACTGACTCAGTGAAGCTTGTCCTAGGAACACAGGTTGGTTGGTTCTACATTAAAAAAAAAAAAAAAAAATCAGTCAGGATAATTCATTGTACTAACTGACTAAAGAAGAAAAGCATGACAATCTCAATAGATGCAGAAGAAAAATCTTTTGTCAAAATGTAACTCTCATTTGTTTAAAAAAAAAAACTTTCAGCAAACCAGGAGTAGCATGGAACTCTCTGAAACTGACAAAGGGCATCCATAAAGTCCTATGGCTAATACCATACTCAGTGGTGAAAGACTGGATGTTTTCCCTGAGACCTGGAATGAGGCAAGGACATCCTTTTCTCACCATTAGCTGGAAGTTCTAGACAGTACAGTAGGGGGAAAAAAAAGATTATCTAAAAAGATTAGAAAGGATGTAAAAGGACTCTCTGTTCATAGAAAACATGACTGTCTGTATAGAAAATCCCAAAGAATCTACCAAAAAAAAAATCTTCTAGAACTAATAAGTAAGTTTACAAAAGACACAGGAAACAAGATTAATATATAAAAGTCAATAGTATTGTCTCTATTTAGCAACTGTAACTTAAAATTTAGAAAAGAACACACGCATGAGAAATATGCAGGTATAAATCCACCAAAAATATGTGCGGGGTCTTTATGCTGAAAACCACAAAATACTGAAAAAAGAAGCCAAGGGAGAAAAAAATAGAAAGGTCTACGTCATTTATAGAATGGAAGTCTCAATTTTATTACAATGTCAGTTCTCCTCAAATTAATCTATAGACAATACAATTTCAGTTAAAATTCCAACAGGATGTTTTTGTAGGTAGATATTGACAAGCTGACACGATTTGTATGGAAAGGCAAAGAAAATGGAGTCGTCAGACACCTCTGCAATAGAAGAAGTTGGAGGACTCACACTACTTGATTTCACTACTTAAACTAATACTATCAAGACAGTGTTGTGTTGGTGAAGGGAAAGACAAATAGATCTATGGGACAGAATGGAGAGCCTAGGAACAGACTCATTTTTTACAAAAATGCAAAAACAATTACATAGAAAAAGGATAGTCTTTTCAGCAAATGGTGCTCAACAAATTAGATGTCCATATGCAAAAAAGAGAGAGCCTCAATTTATAATTCACCGCCTTATAAAAAATTAATTCAGAATGGACCATCAACCTAAATGTAAAGCATTAAAGTATAAAAATTCTCAAAGAACACATAAGAAAATCTTTATGACCTTGAGTTAGGTAAAGGGTTCTTAGCTACGATACCACAAAATATGACATATAAGAGAAAAAACTGATAAATAAGATTTTATCAAAATTAAAAACTTTTGATCTGCAGAAGACAGATCTGTTAAGAGGAGGAAAAGGACTGGGCGTGGTAACTGAAAGCCGTAATTCCAGCACTTTGGGAGGCCGAGGTGAGGGGATTGCCTGAGCCCACAGGTTCGAGAACAGCCCAGGCAACTTGGGGAGACCTCATCTCTACAACAAAAGTAAAAAATTAGCCAGGCGTGGTGGCATGTGCCTGTAGTTCTGGCTACTTGGAAGACTGAGGTGGAAGGATCTCCACAGCCCAGCAGGTCAATGCTGGGGTGGCCGTGAGTGTGTCACTGCACTCCAGTCTGGGCAATGGAGTGAGAGTCCAACTCAAAAAAAAAGAGAGGATGAAAAGACAAGTCACAAACTGGGAGAAAATATTTGCAAATTTTATATCTCATACATGTGCTTTATTCATAATCTTCAAAGTCTGGAAGCTATCCAATTGGGAAATCATCAATATCTTGAATGAGATCATGCTGGTGATTAGAGAATAATGCTGATAAATCAGCTAGTGAATGAATAAACAGATGGTGGCACATTTATATACCGGGATACTACCCAGCAATAAAAAAGAATGAGTTATTAATACATGCAACAATATGTATGCTCTTAAATATATTTTGTTTAGTGAAAGAAATCAGAGCCCAAGATGACATCCTCTATTATTATTCTGTTTGCATGGTATTAGTGGAAAAGGCAGGACCACAGCCATAGAGAACAGAGCAGTGGTTGCCAGGATAGGTGGTGGAGGAAGTTTCCCTACGAAGGGGTAGCACCTTTTGGGGGAGAGGGGTGACTAACTGGTATCATGATTGTAATCATGAATAAATTATTCTATCTGTGTTAACCATGGAACTGTATTTTACAAAAAGTGAATTTTATAGTGTTTAAATGTATCAAAAAATTAAAAAACCTATTTATTTTTTAAAAACTACCTTTGAGGTTTTTTGGATCATGCAGGTCACGTAAACTTGCACTGCAAACCCACATAAGAAGGGGTTTATGATGACTAGCCCTCTTGTCCCCTATCCCCAACCCACCACCCAGTGTCAACGTTGAATGCCCTGTTCTTTACTTTTGTGTGGCGGGTTTATTTCTTGCTTACCCATATATTGAAGTTATACCTTCTTGGGACCTTAGATTTATAGAATAAGTCTCCTACTAGATTCGTCATTTAGGCTTTTTCTCCTGTATTAATCAAGATTCTTCAGAGAAACAGAACCAATGCACGCACGTGTGCATATGTGTGTGTATGCGTGTGTGTGTATGTGTTTGTGTGTGTAAAGAGGTTTGTTAAAAGAATTGACTCACAGGGTTGTGGAAGCTTGGTGATAACAAAATCTGATGGGGGTGGGGAGGTACCTGCCAGGCTAGAGACCCAATGAAGTTGGAAAAGTTGCAATTCCAGCACAAAGGCAGTCTGCTGTAGAATTTTGTCTTGCTCACGCGAGGGCAACGTTTTGTTCTATTCAGGCCTTCAGTTAACTGAACAAGGCCCATCCACATTATGGAGGGTCATGACTTTACTCAACGTCTACATATTTAAATGAAAATGTCATCTCAAAATACTTTCACAGAAACATCCATGATAATTTTTTGTTTTTGTTTCTGAGCCCAGGCTGAAGGGCAGTGACTCAGCTCATGACTCACCACAGCCTCAACCTCCTCAACCTCCCGAGTAACTGGGACTACAGGTGTATGCCACTATGCCCAGCTAATTTTTTTTTTGTAGAGGCGAGGTCTCCCTGTGTTGCCTAGGCTGGTCTTGAACTCCCGGGTTCAAGCAGTCCTCCCACCTCAAACTTCTCAAGTGCTGGGATAACAGGCATGAGCCACAGCACCTAGACCATGATAATGTTTGAACAAATATCTGGGTAACATGACTTAGCCAAGATGACACATACAATTAACTATCACACCTCCTGTTCCCCAAACCCATGTGGTCACTGAAGCAGAAATAAAGGTCTCTAATGCTCAGCAGAAGCTAGCCTGTTTCATTCTATTTTGACTTCTGATTATCACTCACAATCATGCCAGTTCAGCAACACATTCAAAAGGACTCAAAATATCTCACCGAGATGTTTGTTGTTTCTTTTGGGAGGGCTTTTCAGGCTCTCTTAGTTTACCAATTCCTAGGTCTGAAATGCTTCATCGATTCCTCTTTCAACTTATTGCTGCCATTCTATTTACCTAGAGCACGTAAAACTTGTTTCTGCTTGAGGAAACTTGCACTAGCTGTGCCCTCTGCCTCACATACTTCCCTCTGTTTTTGCAGAGCTATCTCCTGCTTGTCACATTTCAGCTTAAATGTCACCCTCAGAGAGGCCCTTCCTGACCTAAGGTGGTCACTCACTGGTTTCAGTTCTAGTCCACCATCTTGCTTTTGTTGTTGTTGTTGTTGTTATTTGAAACAGCGTTTATTTATATTTACATATATTTTCTAATTGATATGATATTTATGTTTTTTATTTTAAAGATGTGGGGTGCAATTCAGGATTAGGTATACAAATGGTCTTTGTACAGGTAAAGTTTGGGCCTGACTCTGGTCCCCACTTCACCTGATTTGAGAGTATCCTTAATTGATGAGTATCCCTCCTCACTCCCCTGCCCCCGGCAGTGTCCTGCCAATCCTTTTCTTATAGTGTTATGATAATTGTTCAGGGTCCGCTTATGAGTGAAGCCCACCACCTTACTTTCATTCTCCATAAATGACTTAATAATTTTTTTTGTTTGATCATGTATTTATTTTATTTTTTGTCACCCACTCTCCTATGGAATGTAAGTGCCTAAAATGCAGGGACTTTTCCTGACCAGTTTTGCTCTTCTCTTGATGGCTGTGATAGCAGTCTAAATATTTGTTGAGCAAATAATAATTTTTAGGTTACCCGTTAAATAATGACATCAGCATGAAGACAATCACATTTCTCTCTCCTGCCTAGAAATTGAAATTAACATTCAACACTCAAGTCTCCAAAGCCAAAATAAAGAGGAGCATGGAGCCGAGATTACTCCTTATCTATTTACCCAAAACACTTACTGGGCGCCTGTGCCAAGGCTAACCTGAGTCCCTAGGTGCGGCGGATGCAGTGACATTGAACATATCCTTGAGGAGTTTACTTTCTAGTATAAGAGGCAGTTTATTATATATGTGCAAATACATGTTTTATATATTATTTATATATTATATATATTTATATTATATATTTATATAAATGAAGGCTTTTACCAAGCACTATAGGAGTACAGTTGAAGAACTGAGGAAGAAGGGAGCATTTGGGAGTGGCTTGTGGTCTTTTATTTTTTTTTGAGAGAAAGATTGGGTGGAATTTCACACTGTCACCCAGGCTGAAGTGCAGTGGCATGATCATAGCTCACTGCAGCCTTAACCTCCTGGGCTCAAGCAATCCTAAGTCCTAAGCCACCTGAATATCTGGAACTACAGGTATGTGCCACCACACCCAATTAATTTATTATTAATATTTTTATTGTTTTCATTTTGTAGAGACAAATGTCTTGCTGTGTTTTTCAGGCCCGTTTCAAACACCTGGCTTCAAGTGATCCTCCTGTCTCAGTTTTCCAAAGTGCAGGAATTATACGGGCTTGAGCCACAATGCCCAGCCTCCCTCATGGTTCATGAAAACTTTATTGAAGTACTGATGTTTGAGCAGAATGTGTAGTTGTGAGATTGGATACTACAAAACTGGTTCAAAGGTAGCAGAAGGAGAAATGTCTAGAGAAACTCTCAGCATTACCCAATAGAGAAGCATGATGTGAGCTACAAATACAAGTCACATATGCAATTTTTTTTTTTTTTGAGTTGGAATCTCGCTCCGTCACCCAGACTGGAATGCAGTGGCCGCTCCCAGCCACCGCAGCCTCCACCTGCTGGGCTCCGGTGATCCTTCCGCCTCAGCCTTCCAAGTAGCTGGCACAACAGGCATGCGCTACCACGCCCGGCTAATTTTTTGATTTATTGTAGAGATGAGGTCTCTCCAAGTTGCCCAGGCGGGTCTCGAACCCCTGGGATCAGGCAATCCACTCACCTCAGCCTCCCAAAGCGCGAGATTACAGGCTAAGCCACCGAAGCTGGTACATGTGCAATTTAAATTTTATAGTAATCACATTAAAAAGTAAAAAGAGACATACAAAATTGATTTTTTCAGTTTATCATTTTTATGGTGATAAAATACATATAACATAAAATTTACCATCTTAGTTATTTTTTTAAATATGATTTTATCTTTACTTTAGATTCAGGGGTTACACATGTGTATTTGTTACATGGACATATTGTGTAGTTGCAGGAATTGAGTCTCAGATGACCCATCTCCCAGATAGTGAACACTGTGCTCCACAGGGAGTGTTTGAACCCTAAACCTCCTTTTCTTCTTTTTTTTTTTTTGAGTTGGAGTCTCACTCCGTCGTCCAGGCTGGAGTGCAGTGGCACACTTACGGCCAGCCCAGCATTGACCCTCTGGGCTCCAGCCATCCTTCCCCCTCAGCCTTCCAAGTAACTGGAACTACAGATGTATGCAACCTCGCCCGGCTCATTTTCTATTTATTGTAGAAATGAGTTCTCGCCAAGTTGCCCGGGCTGGTCATGAACACCGGGCTCAGACAATCCACTCACCTTCATCTCCCAAAGTGCTGGAATTACAGGTTGAGCCATGGAACCCGGCCAACCCCCTTTTCCCTTCCCCCTTATTGGTATCCCCAGTGTCTATTATTTCCATCTTTGTGGCCCTTTAGCTTCCATATATGCGTATGAGTGAGAACATGTGGTGTTTGGTTGTCTGTTTCTGAGTAGTTTACTTAGGATGATGATCTCCAGCTCCATTCATTTTGCTGCAAAGGACATGCTTTCATTCTTTTTTATGGCTGTGTAGTATTCTATGGTGTATATATACCACATTTTTATTATCCACTGATCAGCTGATGGGAATTTAGGTTAATTACATTTCTTTGCTATTGTGAATTGCACTGCAATGAACATGCAGGTGCAGGTATCTTTTTTATTCAATGACCTCTGTTCCTTAGGGTAGATACCTAGTAGTGGGATTGTTGTATCAAATGGGAGATCTACTTGTAGTTCTTTGAGTAATCTCCATACTGCTTTCCATAGAGGTTGTACTAATTAACACTCTCACCCACAGTGTATAAACGTTCCCTCTTCTCCGCATCCACACCAGCATCTATTGTCTTTTGATTTTTTAGTGATGGCCATTTTGACTGGTGTAAGGTAGTATTTCTTTCTTTTTTTTTTTCTTTTGAGTTGGAGTCTCACTTGGTCGCCCAGATTGGAGTGCAGTGGCCGCTCCCGGCCACTGCAGGCTCAACCTGCTGGGCTCTGGCGATCCTTCCACCTCAGCCTTCCGAGTAGCCGGAATTACAGGCATGTGCTACCACGCCCGGCTGATTTTTTTGATTTATTGTAGAGATGAGGTCTCGCTGCCCAGGCGGGTCTCGAACCCGCGGCTCAGGCAATCCACTCACCTCAGCCTCCCAAAGGCGCGGGATTATAGGCTGAGTCACCGAGCCCGGCTTAAGGTAGTATTTCATTGTGGTTTTAATTTGCACTTCCCTGATGACGAGTGAAGTTGAGCATTTTTTTCATGTTTGTTGGCCATTTGTATGTCTTCTCTTGAGAGATATTTATTCATATAGTTTGCCCACTTTTTAATGGATTATTTGCTTTTCTCTTGTTGACTTAGGTTTGGTTCTTTGTCATCTTAACCATTTTTATTTATTTTTTTTTTAGTTGGAGTCACACTCTGTCACCCAGGCTGGAGTGCCGTGGCACACTCACGGCCACCCCAGCATCCACCTGCTGGGCTCTGGCGATCCTTCCACCTCGGCCTTCCAAGTAGCCAGAACTTCAGGTGCGCACTACCGCGCCCGGCTAATTTTCGATTTATTGTAGAGATGAGTTCTCGCCAAGTTGCCTGGGCTGGTCTTGAACCTGCAGGGTAAGGCAATCCACTCACCTTGGTCTCTGAAAGTGCTGGGATTACAGATTGAGCCACTGAGCCCAGCCATTTAAATTTTAAATATACAGTTCAGTGGCATTAAAGACACTTTCCATGCTGGGCAATCGTCACCACCCTTCATCTCTAGAGCTCCATTCACCTTGTAAGACTGATATTTGATCTTGTATTTTATTTAGCCCAATATGCTTAACACATTATCATTTCAACATATAATCATTGTACAACTTTGAGATATGGAAATTATTTTTGAAATCTGGTGTGCATTTTACCCCTCCATCAATCCCAGTTTAGCGGAACCACCTTTCAAGTGCTCAACAGCTGTATGTGGTTAGTGGCCACCATACACCACAGGGCAAATGAACTTTGAATTCTGTGTAGATGAAAACATGGATCAGAACAGTCCATCTCAAACTGTCCCTGATGGAGAACTAGTTTCTGTTTTTTCAATTTCCAAGTTCTTTTGGACTGATACTTTTATTTATTTATTTAATTTTTTAGTTGAGATCTCACTCCTTAGCCTTGACTGGAATGCAGTGGCACAATCATGGTTCACCACAGCTTCGATCTCCTGGGCTCAGGTGACACCTCTGCCTCAGCCTCCTAAGTAACTGAGACTACAGGCTCATGCCAATACATCCAGCTAATTAAAAATTTTTTTTTGTAGAGATGAGGGCTCACTATGTTGCCCAGGCTGGTCTTGAAGTCCTGGGCTCAAGCGATCCTCCCACCTCAGCCTCCCAAAGTGTTGGGATTACAGGTGTGAGCCACCATGCCTGACCTGGACTGATACTTTTTTGTTTGTTTGTTTGTTTTTTGAGTTGGAGTCTCACTCTGTCGCCCTGACTGGAGTGCAGTGGCCGCTCCCACCTACCGCAGCCTCACCTGCTGGGCTCCGGCGATCCTTCCTCCTCAGCCTTCCAAGTAGCTGGAACTACAGGCGCGCGCTACCACGCCCGGCTGATTTTTTGATTTATTGTAGAGATGAGGTCTCGCTGCCCAGGCGGGTCTCGAACCCGCGGGCTCAGGCAATCCACTCACCTCAGCCTCCCAAAGGCGCGGGATTACAGGCTGAGCCACCGAGCTCAGCTAACTGATACTTTTTAAAAGTAAAATAAAAACGAATTACTGAAAAAGTAAAATAAAAAGGCAATAAATAAATAAATAAAATACAAGCTTAATTTTTAAATATTACATTCAATAAACATAGTGTTCTATATTCTCACTTTGAATTTCTGTATGGATCTTTTCATGGGTCATAATACATAGATCACAGACCCAGGCCAGTCTGCAAGAACCCTGGTCTAGGTCAGGATAGGGTTCACTTGTCCTCTAATCAACCCTGTTAATTCCTTGTTTAGCCAAAATGGTATGCCTCTCAGAAGCCCTATCTAGGCCTTAGCATTGCTTCTGCCTGAAAACAAAGCTTTGCATGTGTGCTCTACAAATTCTGTTTGTACATCTCTCAGTCTTTCTGAGCCTGGGTTAATCTATTTTTTGTTTTCCAGGTCTTACAGAAAGTCTCTTAAAGGCAGTTTCCCTCCTCAATCTTCTTAGCACCAACTTCATGATGGTTTCAGTTTTCTGTCTTTTTAATAAAGTTATAGCAAGGAGTTAGATTTGAGCCTAATTTCTATTTCCTGAAGGATTCAAGCATGTCAGAAAAATGAGGAAGGTCAGTCAGAGACCTTGAGCCTGAGGGGCTTTTCCTGGAGAGCATGGAGCAGTGGTATCGGTACCCACCACTGTGACAGAGAGAGTACTCATTCCAAGAGTGATGCTTGCTCTTCGCTTTATAATTATGCATTGAGTGCCTCCTGTATACAGACTATGTGCTTTGTATAGACTACCACCTTCAGCCCTTCTCCTGAAATCAGCGTGATGGCACTCCCCTTCCAATATCACTTAACTCTCTCTGAGGCAAAACTTTTGCATAGTTCAAAATTCAACATTTACAAAGGGATAAACACTGAAAACATAGTGAAAAGATTTCCTCTCATGCTCATTCCACATCTTTCCAATTGTGAATTGTGCAGTGATAGACATATGAGTACAGATTTTTTTTCGTATCATGACTTCTTTTCCTTTGGGTAGATACCCATTATGGAATACTACTCAGCCATTAAAAAAAAAAAAAAAAAGAACAAAATAATGTCTTTTCCAGCAACTTGGATGAAACTGGAGGCTATTATCCTAAGTGAAGTAACTCACGAATGGAAAGCCAAATACTGCATGTTCTCACTTATAAGTGGGAATTGAGCTATGGGTTTGCAAAGACATGCAGTGTGCTATAGGGGGCATTGGAGACCCAGAAGCAGGGAGGGTGGGTGGAGGGGGTGTGGGATGAAAAATTACCAGGTACAATGTACACTAATTGGGTGGTGGGTACCCCCAAATCCCAGACTTCACCCCTATACAATTCATTCATATAACCATAAACCTCATGTACCCCTAAAACTATTGAAATAAATAAAAATCTTCCTCTCACTCTGTCTCATGCCACAGGTTTTCTTGCCACTAGCACCCAGTCTTATACATCTCTTGCGTAACTTCTAGATATCTTTCACGCTTATACCAAGACATTTATGTACATTTTATTTTTCCACAGTTTTACTGCCCTCCTTCATCTGTGATATCTTGGTGATTAACTGATACCAGATAGTAAGTGTCTTTTCATTTATCTTTAGAGCTGCATGTATTTCCACTGAATGGATAAATTATTTCACCAGCATTCTATCATCAGATGCTTGTTTCCAATTTTTTGCAATTGCAAACAATGCTGCAAATAATGTGTTGTGCCATTGTCACTGGTGTTATGTATGAATGTATCTGATATTTCTAGAAGTAGACTTCCTGCGTCAAAGGGTTTGTGCATTTGTAATTTTGAGAATACTTCCATCTGTCTTTCCAGCAATTTAGGAGAGTGCCTGTGGCTTTATTCCCTCACCAAGAGACTGCTATTCATTTCTTTTTGCTAATATAAGTAAAAACTGGTGTCATTGGTTTACTTTGTATTATTTGGGTGATGGGTACCCCCAAATCCCAGACTTTGCCACGATACTATTCATTCATATAACCAGAAACTTCTTGGACCCCTTGTAGTTTATTACAAGTGAGGCTGAATATCTTTTAAAGTTTTAGACTCATTTGAATTTTCTATTCTGTGAACTATCTAGATCTGTTATAAAACTGTTTCATTGTCCTTTTATTGCTTCCTTCCTTCCTTCCTTCTTCCTTCCAACCTTCTTTACTTTTCTTTCTTTCCTCCCTCCCTCCTTTCTTCCTTCCTTCCTTCCTTTCTCTCTCTCTCTCTCTCTCTCTTTCTTTCTCCTTTCTCTTTCTCTCTCTCTCTCTCTCTCTTTCATTCATCTTTCTATCTTTCAAGATAGGGTTTCCCTCTGTTGCCCAGACTGGAGTGCAGTGGCTGGAGTGATCATGGTTCACCTCAGCCTCAACCTCCTGGGCTTAAAAAAATTCTTCTACCTCAGCCTCTTAAGTAGCTAGGACAACAAGCATGTGCCATCATACCAAACTAATTTTTTTTATTTTTATTTTTGTAGAGATGGACTCTCACTGTGTTGTCCATGCTGGGTTTCAAAGTCCTGGGTTTAAGCAATCCTTCCACCTCTGGCTCCCAAAGTGCTAGGATTACAGGCATGATACACCATGTCCAGCCTCTTTCAAGGATTTTAAATCTTACCTTTAATATATAATAAACTCCCATTTGCATTGGGGTCTAGCTGATTTTCTGTCTTCTTCTATCAATTTGTCTATTCAAAAGCTAATATATCATACTATTTTAACTTTATAGCTTTATAACATCTTTTAATGCCTGAAAAGGATCATTTCTTTCTTACCACTCTTATTTTCAGACTCTCCCTCCTCTTTTTGTTTATTTAGTTTTTAATGTGACCTTGGAATCAGCCTACCAAGTTCCAACACAATCTGGCTGATATTTTCACTGGGATTGAATTAAATTAAGAGACTAATTTAGAAAGAGTCAGCATCTAACTGCTTTTTTGTTTATTTGAGAACACGGTGTACCTTCCCATTTGTTGACATTTTCTTTTGTCTCTCTCAGTAGTGTGTTTAAAATTTGTTTATATTTTCTTTTGTTTCCCTCTGTAGGGTGTTTAAAATTTTCTTCATATAAATCATGCCCATTTCTTACGAAGTTTATTCCTAGGTTCCTTATCTTTTTTATTGCTGCTATAAAAATGAAGTCTTTTCTTCCCTTGTTGCTTCCCACCTATTGTCTTTAGTATTCCCATTTTTACAGATGAGTAGAATGACGTTAAGAGAGGTGACTCACCCGCAATTTCACCATGGGCATGTGGCAGAGATGGACCTTGACCCTCAATCTTCCTATTCTACCCCCTACACCAACTTGTGGGTAGATGTCTCCCCTCCTTAACGTATACTACGATTGTTGCCACATTCTAGTTCCTTCTCAGTGAGAGCTTAAAGGAACTCCCAGACATGATCTAACCCAGTCTCATTTATGAGGAGAGTGGTGCAGAGTTATCAAGGAGCAGGTTGAAATCTACAAGTGCAGGAGGGACAAATAGATTCTATATACTTATGTCACCTTTGTCTGACCCATTCATTTTTCACGAGAGCAACTTTGGGAGGCTGAGATGAGTGGATTGCCTGAGCCCGCGGGTTCGAGACCCGCCTGGGCAGGCGAGACCTCATCTCTACAATAAAATCAAAAAATTAGCCGGGCGTGGTAGCGCACACCTGTAATTCCGGCTACTCAGAAGGCTGAGGTGGAAGGATCGCCGGAGCCCAGCAGGGTCGAGGCTGCAGTGGCCGGGAGCGGCCACTGCACTGCATTCCAGTCTGGGCGACAGAGTGAGACTCCAACTCAAAAAAAAAAAAAAAAAAAAAAAAAGAACATGAAGGAAGATTTTCTCCATCAGAACTAAAAAAAAAACAAACATGGCTTGGATTTGTGCTTCTAAGGGGTAATGCTATTTTACTCATACCCTGCTGAATTTTGTTTTTACTGAAATTATGAAGACTTTCTACTTTATGAAATCACTGCAGCGCTATTGACTAGAGTCATGGATTCTTTCAAGGCAGTTAAGAATGGAAAGGTGGCCCGTGATATCACCGGAGACCTGCAGAGGGCGCTCAGTAAGTTTTTGCTTTTGTTTTTTTCTCCAATGCATCTGCTGGTGCCCTGGATACAGTGGGAGAGTTTAGCGTGATGTCGTCATCATCCTGTGGCTTATGAACTCTGTTTTGGAAGAGTCGTGGACGTTTTTCCCTTCCCTAGAGCTTCACTATATAATGAAGTACCACTCTGGGAGGGGGTCGGTACACAGGTAGTTGTGGTCAAATTCAGTCTCTAGCACTTCTGGAAGGTGCTGGAAAATCTCCCTTCTGGGGACGGCCACAAAGCATCTCTGGCTTCCCTGAAAACTCAGCATCTTGTGGTCTTTAGGGATGACCAGGATTGTTCATATTTGCTGTTATAACCTGCCATCCTCTTATAAAATTAGCTTTTGAAGTTATACATGTGAGCCGGGCTCGGTGGCTCAGCCTGTAATCCCACGCCTTTGGGAGTCTGAGGTGATGGATTGCCTGAGCCTGCGGGTTCGAGACCCGCCTGGGCAGTGAGACCTTATCTCTACAATAAAAAAAGAAAAAAAAAAAAAATCAGCCGGGCGTCGTAGCGCATGCCTGTAATTCTGGCTACTCGGAAGGCTGAGGCGGAAGGATCGCCGGAGCCCAGCAGGTCGAGGCTGCGGTGGCCGGGAGAGGCCACTGCACTCCAGTCTGGGCGACCGAGTGAGGCTCCAACTCAAAAATAAATAAATAAATAAACAAATAAATAAATAAATAAATAGTTATACATGTAATATACACTCATGGGCAATTTTCAAGTGGAAAATGCACTAAGAAAAAAAAAAATTGCCCATAATCTCCAACCTTGGACTGACCATGGTTGATTGTATCTCTTTCAAGGATCTTTCTAGAGTGTGATTCTGCCTAAAAAGTGGCAGGCTCTGCAGTTTTCACTGGGCAAATCCTGACCCTTTTCCCACTGAGATCCATGTCAAGGGAGCTTCTGGAGCTGGAGAGCGGACAGGGCAGAAACGGCCTGTCATTCACAGAAGGTTCTGCAGCTGGGACCCAGTTTGACTGAAGTAGAAAGCTCCTCCTTGGGTGCTGGAGTTCAGCTGAAGGTCCGGCTGAGATGCTTGTTTTAGGGCAACTGTGGATGTGTTTACCACCCATGCTACGCCGCCATGAAAAGCCTAGTGCATGATGTTGCTCCCTACACGATGGCAAAGAACAGTGTTGTCAACAGCTGCGACATTCCATGTGACATAGCAGGGCACACTTAACTCTTCATGAGAGAAATGTTTACTGGGAACTGCATCTTTGACACAACCTGCTAAGTATGTCCATTGTGCCATCAGCCTCCTTGGCTCCTAGTTTATCTGGGTGGTAACAAGGGTGGAGACTGCAGCATGGGCTCCTGCTAATACGAGAGGGTGGAGATTGGGAATTTTTTAAGCACACAAAGCCCACACTTCCCTCGGAGAGGAGATATTTCTTTACTTCCAGGAAATTAGAAGGATTTAGCAGCAAAGCCCCTTCATGAGAAATGAGGAGCATACAGCACTCCCTCAATTTCTTTACACTTGTGGTCTGATGTGTATTAGTCTTTCTAGCTTTGAATGAACGCGCCCATCGGACTACTGCAAGTACGATGGCTGGATCTCATTTCCAGATGCCTGGGAATTTCTTTATATGAGAGAGAAAAGGGGATGGAGGTAGATAAGGATCAGGCATGGCCATGCTTCTTGATTCCTTGGTACAGTTAAACGGTGCAGGGGACTTTTCTTTATGGGGCATATTCCTGTCTCTCTGTCTTTGCTGTGTAAGAAAAGGAATTCTTTCTTTAAAATTAACATTCTTTATAGAAACCTTCAATGACTACGGAGAGGGGGAGTGAGGAACATCTGTCAAGCAACCATCTTCTCAGAGCGTCAGTGAATTCACTTTAGTCAAATGTAGGGGTTCTAAGGAAGTAAAGTTTATGACAACTTAGATACTTTCTAAATTAATTAAATTAGGTGAATCAATAAATAAAGAAAATAGTAAATAAATAACATTTTTAAAATCTATTAAATGTAAACACAGACCAAGGACAAAGAAAAAGTCACTTTAAATTTATATTTACGTTTTCTCAGATTGATTTCTTCTTTCTTTGTTTCATGATAAGACCTCTCAACAAATCTGATTGATTTATTCTTGATAAAATGTTTTTCTGCTTGGATGAGGTCTCCTTAGCATCCCAACAATTGAGAGTAATAGAACTCATAACAGATAAAAAGCTCAAATCCATTTTGAGAGGAACATTTTAACGCCAGGAGCACAGGGATTGCAAAGTGTCCCAGATCTTTGTGAGAAATGCTGAGAAGCCAAGGTCCTAGACAGGTCAAGTAAGGTTACATAACAAAGTGATCTCTTTGAAGAATCTCGGGTTTGCATCCCAAAAGGCTGAGGGTACTTCCTGAGGGTGAGGCTGAACCTGAAAGGGCTGTTGGCCTCATCAGACTGTCGCTTAGGACTTAGGCCAGTTGAGATGAAAACTGTTCTTCCAGCAGGAAATGCTTTCCAAACTCCAGTTGGGCAGGATGTTTCCATGCAAATGAGCTACTGGTTCACTGACCAAAATATGGGACTAGATCACTGTAGGTGAACAGTGTCTATGTTGATTTCATTTTGGAGGCGGGGAGGCTGCCATAGAGCCTTGATTAAAGGCTGAGGAACTCAGTGGCTGATCTAAATGAGTTGCAGTGAAATAACTACTGGGACCTTTGCTAGTGTGTGTGGGCCTATCTATGAGTCAGGGAGATCTTATTCTCAGAGGTAGAATTTTCATAATTTTGCCAAAGAAGAAAATGATGGTTTATATCTATGCCAAAGGCAACTTTATTGTTGTGATCTTTATTTAACAACTCCAAAAGGCGCCAGAAGAGTGTAATGGTTTAGATTTTACATCGATGCCCTTGAATTCAAGGTTGCTCGCCCTACAGCAGGTTGCCTGTCACAAAGCATGCGCTCAACAAACATTTGTTGAATGAGTTTAGTGAATTACTATTGTCTCCCACTAGGCACTGTACATCTGGGCCCTTTTCTTCAGATGACATCAAGGAAATACCCACGTGACTCCACAAGTCACTGAGCATCTTCTCAGTTTGGACCCAGAAAACAAAGGGCAGGCAGCTGGTCCGGGGCTTGGCAGAGAGTTGCCAAGGACTGGAGGTGCTGGGATGAGGAAGAAAGTCTGGCAGGCCAGGTGCTGGGGAAATGCGGCCATGGACCAGGAAACCTCAGAAACAAAGGCGTTTCCTGCTGGGGGGGCAGGGGACAGTCATCTTTTTCTTTTTCAAAACAATTAATTAATTAATTAAACCCCCTCTGCAGCTTTTTAGAGGTATAATTGACACATAATACCTTAATATTTATAGTGCATAACGTGATATTTTGAGCTATGTGGCCATTGTGAAGGATTAAATCAAGTTAAGGAGCATATTCATCATCTCACACATTTTTTTGTGTGTGTGGTAAGAACATTTAAGATCGCTCTAAGTAATTCTCAAGTATATGATACAATGTTTAATTGCAGTCACCATGCTCTACAGTGGATCTCCTCCAGAACTTACTCCTCCTGTCTAACTGGAACTTGGTATTCTTTTTTTTTTTTTTTTGTTGGAGTCTCACTGTGTTGCCCAGGCTGGAGTGCAGTGGCACGCACATGACCACTGCAGCCTCGACCTGCTAGCTTCAGGCTATCCTTCCGCCTCAGCCTTCCAAGTAGCTGGAACACAGGCGCACACTACCATGTCCAGCTAATTTTTTGATTTATTATAGAGACAATGTTTCGCCAAGTTGCCCAGACTGGTCTTGAACCCCTGAGCTCAGGCTGACCTCTTGCCTCAGCCTTCCAAAGTGTGGGATTACAGGCTTGAGCTACCACGCCTGGCCGAAACTTGGTATCTTTTGACCAACATCTCCCCAGTCCCCACCTCCCTACTGTCTCCTTCTGACCCTGACTTTCACCCTCACACACCCTACCCAGCCGTATTTGTTTACTTTACTTTTGAGATTACATATTCATTTCTTTACTTTTGAAATTTTGAAATTGCATGTTCATTTCTTTACTTTTGAAATTTTGAAATTACATGTTCATTTACTTTACTTTTGAAGTTATGTATTTATTATTTCAAATCACATGACTAATATGTGTTCCGTGTAGAAAAATGAAAAGTAAAGCACAAAGAAGCAAGTTACACACAATCCTGGTACCAGAGCAGAGATTATTAATATATCAACATATGATGTTTCCATGCTTGTTCCTGTATCTAAATATGCTTATTTGTATAAATATGATTTTTACACTAGCATACGTGTGTGTGTGTTTTTAAATATTAGGATTTATTATACATATTGTTTCATATGTTTGGGTTGCTAAAACATAATGTTACCTAGAACATGTCTTTTATGGCTGTATAAACTACCCAATGCACGTGGCCTGCTGGTTGTAGAGACAAACTCCTTTTGGTCAAATGCTGGCTCTTGGCTCTTCCATTTGATTGCTGGTTGACTTCAGGCAAATCACCAAATTTTGTGTACTTGAGTTTTCTTTCTTTTTTTGACAGAGTCTAACTCTGTCACCCAGGCTAGAGGGCAGTGGCATGCTCCTGGCCACCGCAGCTTCAACCTGCTGGACCAGGTGATCCTTCAGCCTTAGTCTTCCAAGTAGCTGGAACTATAGGCACACACCACCATGCCCAGCTAATTTTTCGATTTATTGTAGAGATGGGAGGGGTCTCACCAAGTTGCGCTGGCTGGTCTCGAACCCACGGGCTCAGGCAATCCTCTCACCTTGGCCTCCCAAAGTACTGGGATCATAGGTGTGAGGCACCATGCCCGGCCTTGTACTTGAGTTTTCTATAAGACTTTCCTCGCATAATTATAATGGAGTTTAAAATAGGTTAATCAGTAAGGCATTTAAAACAATGAACAAGGTCTGATACATAGTAAACTTAACAAATATAATCCTTTATTACTACTAGTAGTAATTATTACTATTAAGAGAGTTGTAAAATTATTCTGACTGCTATTACTAGTTGTGATACTAGTAATAGCAGTCAGAATAATTTAATAACTCTTAATTGTTGAATATTTAGTTCTCAGGTTTTTGATGCTATAAACAATTCATTAGAACATCACTGCAGATAAATTTTTGCACACATATCTGATTATTTCCTCAAATATAAGAGCTGAGTTTGCATATTTTAAAAGTTTTGTTTCATTTTACAAACTGTACTCCAGAAAATTTTCACCAATTCACTTTACAATCAACATTTAAAAGAATAAAAATTTACTTATTATTAAATAAGTAACAATTTACTTAAATAAAGATTGTCACTTTAAAATCCATATGTGAATTCATCCTTTCTTTAATTAGTAGAATTTAATGAGAATGATTTCCATATGTTTATAGTCAGTTGTATTAAATATTTTGTAGGATTTCGGTAAAAAAAAAAACAAAAAACTGAACACTCAGTGTGATGTGGGCAGGTACACTCGTAAATCACCCCTCATGAATTCACCAAAGCCGAACGCAGCCTTTTACAACTAGATGGTTTACTGATGCAGATCGTGTTATGGTCTGAGTAACACTCGGCTGCTCCCCTTGATACCAGTAAATCAAAGGGGCAGGGAACCAGTAGAAAGAAGTTTATTTCTGAGTTTGAATCTAGGGAGAAGAGCCAGATTCGAGGCTTTTACAGCTCACTTTTATAAGTCCAGAGTTGTTAGTACCTATACATTAGCCACGTGACCAGCAGAGCATTGTATAGAACTTGAGTTTTAGCCGTATTATCGATACTGCCATTTTTTTTTTTTTTTTTTTGAGTTGGAGTCTTACTCCATAGCCCAGACTGGAGTGCAGTGGCACGCTCCGGGCCACCGCAGCCTCGACCTGCTGGGCTCCGGCGATCCTTCCGCCTCAGCCTTCCAAGTAGCTGGAACTACAAGTGCGCGCTACCACGCCTGGCTAATTTTTTTGATTTATTGTCGAGAGGAGGTCTCGCCAAGTTGCCCAGGCGGGTCTTGAACCCGCGGGCTCAGGCAATTCACTCACCTCAGCCTCCCAAAGCACGGGATTACAGGCTGAGTCACCGAGCCTGGCTGTGACATTTTTCAGTCCAGACTTCCTGGTGCCAGGTATCAGAGGCATCTCATAGCTCTTATCAGTAGAGCCCAGCAGAAGCGGTAATCAGGCTTGCCAGAGAGTAAAGGGCCTAAGACTTCACGCATTACACAAAAGTTATACAAATCACAAAACTTATAATTGCAGTGATACAAAAGTTATATAACTCACAAGGTTTAAGATTACATCCATACTATATTATTCAAACTTATAACCATTAAGAAAAAGGGAATAAAAGGAGATTTGCAACTTTCAGTTGATTGGCATAGACTACAGGGAAGTCAAGGAGCCCCTGAAGCTATTTACCAGGAGTGCATAGGAGATAAAGGGAAGCACACCTTTTATTAGCTCTCAGGAATATTGTTCAGGAATGCACAGGAGTGCTTGAGCCCTTGCCGTGCCTTCTCTAGGGACTGTGACAATAAGGACAGACATTAGCGGGTCTCTGTATCAATCGGTTCCTAGAACACTTACATAGCAGGGGAAGCCTGTACTGATAGGGGCCAGCCCTCCGAAAGACAATTCCGAGGTTTTCTTTGGGTCTCCCTCATACATACCACATATTAATCTGTCTTCTTATTTTGTCCTGTTCTGCTTTCTACAGGATTGACTGACCTTTATGTTTGAATTGCTATAAAAGGTAAATTGAGTGAATTTCAGAGCACTCTTTAGTGGGAGAGCATAACAACAGGTCAAGTTTTCCCAATGCCTTTTTTTCTTCTTATTTTACTTCTGCTTCTTTGGCAGTTATATACACTATTTCTATTCTTTTGATAGCAACATTCCAGGTTTTTTTTTTTTTTTTTTTTTTTTGAGTTGGAGTCTCATTCTGTCACCCAGACTGGAGTGCAGTGGCCACTCCCGGCCACCGCAGCCTCCACCTGCTGGGCTCCGGCGTTCCTTCCGCCTCAGCCTTCCAAGTAGCTGGGACTACAGGCGCGTGCTACCACGCCTGGCTAATTTTTGATTTATTGTAGAGATGAGGTCTCGCCAAGTTGCCCAGGCGGGTCTCGAACCTGCGGGCTCAGTCAATTCACTCACCTCAGCCTCCCAAAGCACGGGATTACAGGCTGAGCCACCGAGCCTGGTTTACATTCCAGTTTTAAACTTTGTGCCTGAATTAACAGAGTCTGCCCTCTGTCATCTTCCCTGCCTTCCTCTGGCACAGCACCCAGCCACAGGATGCTCCACTGCCTTCCTCCCAGCTTTCCTCAGTCAATCATGCTGTTATCTAGAATTTTATTCCACTTTCGTTCTTTGTTCGTAAAAGTTGTCACCTAGTCTGTGTAGCTAATTCTTGTTTAGATTTATCAGTTTTATTGCTTACCATTGCTTCTTCCATCATGTTTATTTTTCCTGGTTTTGATTACTTCCTCCTGAAGAAAATTCTTTAGATGTTCTTTCAGTGAGAGATAATGGGCTAAATACTCTCGGTTTTGGTTTGTCTGAAAATATTTTGAATTTTTCCTCTTTCTTGAACAATAGTTTCAATGGATATAAAAATCTAGATTGAGAGTTGTATTCTTTCAGCACTTTAAAGAGATTATTTCATTGTCTTTTGTCCTTTATTGCTGCTATTTTGGGATATCTATTATTAGCCTAAAGACTGCCCTCTCAGGTGGCGTTTAAGGTCTTCTCTGTGTCTTGTGTTCTGCACTTTATCATGATGTGCTTAGATGTGCACTTGCTTTATTTATTTTGCATAGAGTGTGTTATACTTTCTGAATCCACAGATTCATGTCTTTGATAAATTACAGAAAATGTGCAGTCATTCTCTCTATAATTATTGGCTCTCGTTATTCTCTTTCTGCAACTTCTACTAGATATATTTGGATGTTTTTATTCTATCTGAATATCTCTTTAAAATTTTTTTATTGATGTAAAAGTTCACATTATATGAAATTAATCAATTTAAAGTGTACAAGTCAGTAAAATTTAATACATTGACAAAGTTATGAAACCACCATCTCTATCTAGTCAAAAACATTTTCATCATTCTAAAAGAAAACCTCCTACATGCTAAGTAGTTGGTCGCCATTCTCCCTCCCCTTCAGACCCTGACAACCACTAATGTACTTTATATTTCTATGGATTTACCTATTCTAAGTCTTTTTTTTCCATCTCTTGATCTGTGTGTTGCATGTTGTATAATTTCTTCAAGTTTGTTTTCCAGCTCACTGATTCGCTGATTAGCTGTGTCTAATCAAGTGAAACCTAGCCACTGAGTTTTTAATTTCAGTTACTGGATTTTTATTTTTAAAATTTTCACTTGGTTATTTTAAACTTTTGCCCGATTTCATTTTTGATAATTTTGTATTATTTTATGTTTTGATTTCTTTCTGACTTAATCATGTCAAATATTCTTAGTTTATCATCTATGATATTATCCAATTTTGGATCCTAATACTATTGTTTATGATGCCTGCTGGCTCTTAATCATAGTGAATTATTTCTTCAGGCATTTAAGAGATTTGGCTCAACATCTTGTGCAGCCTGAGTTCAGTGTCCTGGGGAATTTACTGGCTGAAGTCATTTTTCTTTTCTTTTGAGTTTTCTTGAACCATGCTGAGAGTGTGAATTTGGACCCCATATCTGAATGAAGTGCAGCTATAAATTCTCAGGGTAAATTTTTTTCTGACTCCCAGTGCAGTAAGCAACACAAGCTTTCTTGTCATGCCTCTGTGATAGTATATGGATATTTATCTAGTCTAATCTTTAACTGAGAATGTTGCTTTTTCAGTCTATCTACTTGCTGTGTGAGGCTTGATCTCCCTTCCTTGCATAGGACCAAAACACTGCCTCCTATCTTAGCAGAAATACTAAAGCCCAAGCTCATGGTTACTGAAGTGATGACCTCTGGGCAGACGAGGTTTCGGTTCACTTTTTATTTCTGGTTTCTGGGATTTCCTTTACTTTCCTTTAAGCTGCACTTAAAATCATATTTATCCTGTTTTATTCCATATTACCAAATGTCTGTAATGTTCTGATTTTCAAAGCACTTCACTAAAAATGGAAGTTCCTCACTTTTTGTTCAATTACAGCTGACATAATTTTTCCTGTAGGACGTAACTGGAGCTTGAAGAACCACCTGTGCATTCTCCCCAAAGACCTGAAAGCCTGAATACAGATGAAGTCTTCATGAATTCTAATGAAGAGAGGACTGGCCAGGCACAGTGGCATATGCCTATAATCCCAGCACTTTGGAAGAGTGAGGTGAAAGGATTGCCCGAACCCACGGATTTGAGACCAGCCTGGACAACTTGGCAAGACTTCATCTCTACAATAAATTAAAAAAATCAGTTGGGCGTGGTGGCACATATCTGTAATTCCAGCTACTTGGAAGGCTGAGGTGGAAGGATCATCTGAGCCCAGCAGGTTGAGGCTGCGGTGGCCATGAATGTGCCTCTGCACTCCAGCCTGAGTGACAGAGTGAGACTTTAACGAAAAAAAAAAGTTGAATAAAGGGAGGACCTTCATGTTGTACAAGAGAGCACACTCTTCCTGGAATGGAACGATTTGGTTCCCTTGGGTGATAGCTTGAAGGGACAGCTCAGAGCCTATAGCACAGATTCAATGTAGTGTGGCCGAAATGCTAAAAGGAAGGAGAAAGCAATGGCAGACAGACCTGCCTGAGCCAGTGCTTGGAAATAAGTCCTGTCTTCTGAAAATAGAAGTCCTGTGAGGAAATGGTGCCAATCCAAGGAGGCTCTTGGCTTTGGAAAGGTGAACTTCCACAATCTTCCTAGTGTGGGATGCCGGCTAAAAGAGGCCAGTTTGGGGCATTCATCTTCTAGTCAGAAGCTGCTAGAAAAAATGGTCCACATCTACCCTGGTTCCAAAGTCAAGTAGAAAGTGTCTCCATTTCAAGGAAGATATGGCATAAATGTTGTGCTAGTGCTATATATTACACATAATGATTACTCTAACTTGCAGAACTACAAACCACATTTGTGCTAGCTCAACCAATGAGATTAGGAAGACAAACAGTATGAAAAATGTAAATGGCTATTGCATTATTTGCTATTTTGAATTAGTGCCATCCAGGACTTCATGTGCTCCAGAGAAAGGCTTGTTGGCAGTTCATTTTAAAAGGCTGAGGAACACGGCTTTAAGAATAAGGAGATCATTTTAGGAAGAAAATATAGATCTCCAAACCTCTTTTATTGTTCGATGTACCTAGTCAGTTCCTTAGAGTGACAAGCATTTTTATTAATTTCATAACTGAGGACTTGGAATTAACTGAATCAGATCAAACTTTGGAAAAACTGATTCTCAGAAAGTGTACCAGCAGACCGTCCATTAGCTCATAGACTTTGGGCAAAATCTCTTTTATATAGCTAAAATGTTGAATGACCCTGTATCACTCAAAAGCATGCTGGTGATCAGTGTAGTGGCTATATCATTATTTAATCAATCTGAAATTAGTCACCGATCACAGCTTCCTGTGATTTTTCCAACCTCAGGTACTGTAGCAAAAACTGCTATGCTATAAAACCTAGGTTTCCCTTCCTGAACATAGTTAGGCTTCTTTCCAGGACTTCCTCGAAGTTCACTGTGATCACATGACCAAGTGCTCCTGAGTAACTGAGCAGACGTGTATCTGTCACTTCCAGGCCTGGTCCATAAAAACTTCCCAGGCATGCTCAGACATGCAGTCTTCCTCTTCTGGGTGGTTAGGGTGGCAATTCCCAGACAACCTTGGAAGCCACGGGTTAAAGATGGCAGAGCTGCCATCAGCCTGGGTTCTCATATGACTACATGGAGTAGAACCTCTTACCCGAACCTCCGTGGATGTGATATTTCTATGGTATTAAGCTAGTGCGTGTTGGGGCCTATTTTGTTATCCTAGTCTGGCCTCCCTGAAATGAATTCAGAGTCTAACAAGAACACCAAGGACATTAGCAGTCCCACAAGACCCATGTCTGCGTGTCCCCGGAGAGAACTCTTTTTCCCAGTTCTCAGAGGGAAGGTGCTCTGCAGTGTCTCTGGCTCCACCCAGAGCCCTGGACCTGAGCTCTCCATCTCTGTCACCCCTAGCAATCCAAGCCAACCAGTATTTGTCTATGTGTGCCTAGTGGTCGTAGACACCTGATCACTCACATCCTGGGCATCTGAAACAGGCCTGTGTGTCCCTCTCCACATCTTCCTGGAGCATTGAGGTTGACCTGGAGATTTTTGAAAGAGAAAGAATATTATTTTCATATTAAAACAAACATTAACGGGCAGAAGGCAAAACTGGATGAATTTCAAAGACCAAGCCTAAGACTTCAAAGAGATTTCCAGCTTGTGTTTGCAGTTCTGGATGGGCCTGCAGCCCTCCCCTGGGGTACTCATTCACTGTGCTTCAGACTGTCAGAACTGTGCTTTATTTATTGTTGTTCTAAGGGTTTTTAGGTTTTAATCCAATAGCCAAATATTTTCTTTCAATACAGTATGGACACCTAATTCAAGGTTGTTAAATATTATTAGAACATCAGATTATTTGTTATTGGCCTCTTTTCTCTTCCCATATTTCACCCCTCTCCGCCCGCCAAAAAAAAAAGAAAAAGATGGGGAGAAAGAAATGTACTACCCAAGAATATAAACTGCGCAGTAGATTTTAAATGTGAATCCCCCAGCCAGCGTGGAAAGGGCCAGGCTCCCTTTCCACCATGGCCTCAGAAGGCCCCTCCCCTCCACATGGTGCACTTGCCACTCCCTGCACCCCCCTTCAGGAAGGTGGGAGTCGTCCCTCAGGCATACCACTCCTTGTACTTCGTCATCCTCATCACAACCAAGTCTTGAGTCTGAGCTGCAGTCACGTATGATCTGGTTGTCTTAAACAGAGTGCAGCTTCTGCCCTGGGCAGTCTTGTGTTTAACACCCGTGCGGGGCACCCTTTTTCTCTCCACAGTTCACATCTTCTCCTTGAGGCCAAGGTATCTTCAGCTACCATCTACGGGGAGGAGCCCATCTCTCCAAGAGCTGGCTAGCACAGTCCTCCTCGTTTCCTGGGCGTGGACCCTCCCGGACAGTTCATTTCAGGCTCACAACCCTCCTTCCCCTGGCTGCACTCACAGCCCTGCCTTGTGGTGTCCTTGGGAATGGCTGGACATGTGTTTACTCAACTTAGGCCACAACCTCCAGAGCCAGAAAAATATGCCCAGGGCTGGGTTTGCTTCTATAAAGACCAGAACAAAGCTAAGGGGCTGGGCCAGCACCAACAGGAGGCCTGGAGGCAACGGCTGGCCTCACACATTCTGAGAATTGTGAGGCCTGAGGGGTGAGCCACAGTTAATATCAGAGGCTCTGGGGTCCGACTAGTCTCTGTGCCAGATCCCAGCAGTGAGTGTTCCGCATAGGAGCAAAAGCTATCCGGCAGGTGCTCGGGTGATCCAGACCAGATGCAAGGCAAGGTGAAGAGGCTGAGGGTCAAGGCCCTTCAAAAACACGGGATCCCACCCAGGGGCAGGTCACCCCGCGTACAGGGCCCAGCCTGGAGCCCAGAGAGCAAAGAGCAGCAATATTGACAAACAGTCTCCTGATGTGAGAAATACTTATTTGATTATGTAGTGTATCCAGAGGAAAAAACTCTCCCAAGTGAACCAAAGAGCCCAATCCCCTCAACACCCAGTCTTCCTCCCCCAAAACAACATTTCTCTTAGTTCATCTATTGCTCTGCGGTGCGTACATGGATAAGCATATGCTTTTGCATTATTTTTTGTTTTCTGTTTATATTTCACAAACAGCACATTCTATACAACTTTTAGTTACTGTGCCTTTGGCTGCAAGTGACTGGAAATCCCTATTAGAATGACTTAGACTTTCTTTACTGTAACTGTAATTTCAGAGATGGGTGGCTCCTTGTGGCTCCAAGGATGTGCTCACCCGCATCTTGCTCCTTAGAGTCCTCTTGAAGACTAGGTTTGCTTTCCCTCACTTGGGGCCACAGCTTTCTGTGTGCAAAAATGCTCTACATGGCACAGTGGCTCACGACTGCAATCCCAACACTTTGGGAGGCTAAACCAGGAGGATTGATTGAGACCAGGAGTTCAAGACCAGCCTAGGTAACAAAGAGACCCTGTCTCTACAAATTTAAAAAAAAAAATTAGTGGTCATGGTGGCACGCGCCTGTAGTCCAAGCTCTCAGGAGGTTGAGGCAAGAGGATCACTTGAGCCCAGGAGGTTGAGGCTGCAGTGAGCTGTGATTGTGTCACTGCACTCCAACCTGGGCAACACAGTGAGACCTCAACTTAAACACACACAAAAAAAAAAAGAAAGAAAGAAAGAAAGAAAATTCTCCAGTGTACTTTCACTTCTGGAGAGACTGAGAGCAAAGCTGAAGGCAGGGCTTCTCCAGGGCTCCCAGAGACCCATGGAGCAGGCCAATCTCAGAGGAGCTGGGACCAGGCTCTCTAGCAGGGGTGGTGGTGGCTCGCAGGGGTGGAGGGTATTTTTCGGTTACTTCTCACCTTCGATCAAGACAAGTTCTTCCTGGGCCAGCTCTTCCCAGGAGGGTTTGAATTGTGTGCCAGGCTTGAAAGAATCCTTCAACCAGGGCTTGTGAGTTCCTGTGACTTTTTGCCCACTACGTCCTTGGAACCAGCCCGTGTCCATACCTCCCCTCCAGCACTGCCTCCTTAGCGTCTCCAGATTTCAGGGAAGGGCCCTGTGCTGGCAACACCTGTCACCTGTTCTTGCATCTCAGACACAGGGTGGCTGGCTATGCTCTGTGGAGAGGCAGCCTCTGAGTGTGGAGGCCTCAGCTGTGCCTCTATACCAGCCCTGTGGGTCTTCATGCCTCCCTACTGGAGCTCAGGGCATGGCTGACTCCCAGCTGTGTTTCTATTTCTTATTCTCCTTGTTGTTTTTGAGCAGTTCCCTTTGGGGGGAGGGGAAAGGAATGGCCAATTGGCTCCAGCTCCATCAGCCTGGCAGAGCCTTCTCCAGGACACTCCTGGGCCACTTCCCCCATGATGATGTCTTTTGTGCCAGCCCACCCAGGGGATGATAGGCACCTGGAGATGGCATGAGTCCACCTGTTTGTCTAAGGTAAAATTAACATTTATTCATTTAAACAGGAAACAGCATGGTGTAGCATTTTAGTCAGGGTTCCCCAGAGGGACAAAATCACTAGGATACATGTATATATAAAAAGGAATTGATTGGGGAGTATGGGCTCCCACGATTTCTAGCCAAAGTTCCCCACAGGCCATCTGGAAGCTGGAAAATGTGACTCAGTCCAAGTCCAAGGCTTAGAACCAGGGGAGCTGATACTACAGGGACGCTGAGTAAGGCCAGAGGCCTGAGGGCCCCTGGGAGGCTGCTGGTGCAAGTCCGAGAGTCTGAAGGCTGAAGAATCTGGAGTCTAATGTCCAAGGGCAAGAGGAGAGGAGGGAAAGCATCCATTAGGGAGAGGAGAGAGAAAGAACACGAGAACACTCAGCAAGCTGCTTATCCCCTTCTTCTACCTGCTTTCTTGTAGTCCACTGGCAGGCGATTAGGTGGTATCTGGCCACAGTGAGGGCGGGACTTCCTTTCCCAGGCCACAGACTCACATGCTATTCTCCTCTGGAAACATCCTTACAGACGCACCCAGAAACATGCTTCACCAGCCATCTAGGCTTCCCTCGATCCAGTCAAGTTGCTATCTAATATCAACCATTGCAGGTGGCTTCAGGGTTAGCCCTGGAGATTCTGTCCCAATGTGAAGCCCCTAGTCAGGTGGTGATGACTCGCAGCACTGCCAGTGTGTTCTAGGGGCGGACGGCCTTCTCTCCTGTGTTGGGACCAACATTAGAGACAACTGGGAGCCCCACGGTCAGGTTATCTAACTTGGCTTCACTTCTGGCCTATGTGTTATTAACTAAGAAGTCACTAAGCCAGTTGTTGTCAAGGTGTGGTCTGAGAGCCATTTGGAGTCTGGAGAGCTGCTTTTAGGATGATCGGGCTTACATTTCTGTAATGTTTCCACTTTCTTTTGTGAGCTCATTGATGATTTCCATATGCAACTCAATAAAATCGGTCTCATCATGGCTTCAACAAAAGCAACTGCAGAGTCGGGTGTGGTGGCTCATGTCTATAGTTCCAGCTACTCAGGGGGCTGAGGGGGGACACTTGAGCCCAGGAGTTTGAAGCCAACCTGAGCAACATAGCGAGACCCCACCTCAAACAAACAAAAAACTCACAAAAGCAACTCCAGCTATGCTGATCATTCTTGTCAGTTTTGGTTCTGATGAACGAGGCATTTAAAGTGGTGTATATTTTACCCTGTGATGGCATGAGCAGACGGGAAATTCAGAAAGTATCTATCTGGTTTCCCATATTCCTGCCACTGGGTGCATGAGCAGGGCTGAGGGTGGAATCAGCCTATGGGTCTGATTACCAGTGATAACGTGGACATGGAATGGCACATCAGGAGATGTCCCATTATTAATGTGAGTGTGAGTACCAAGACCAGAACCATGACCATGACCACGGAGTCAGACAGCCTTGCTCCAATGTGGGCCTAGAGTTTTTCTATCCAAGTGACCTTCTTTCTCTCATGCGTAAAATTGGGCTCATAAGTCCATTTTTGAGCTTCAAATAAGAAATCTTAGGTAGAATGACTAAATTAATGTTAGTTATCTAGAAGAAAATTTTCAGGGAGCTGGGACTTGCTACCACCTCCAAAGCAAAAGTATACTAATAAGAATGAAAGATTTGAGAAAAGCAAGACTTCCATAAGAAACTATATTTATAGAGTTATAAAAATAATATATGTGACAACACTTTTTTAAAATTTTGAGTTGGAGTTTCACTGTCACCCAGGCTGGAGTACAGTGGCATGCTCATGGCTACTGCAGCCTCAACCAACTGGGCTCAGGTGATCCTTCCAAGTAACTTGGAACCACAGGTATGTGCTACCATGCCCAGATAATTTTTTTATTTATTGTAGAGAAAAGGTTTCACCAGGTTGCCTAGGCTGGTCTCGAACCCCTGGGCTCAGACAATCCTTTCGCCTCTACCTACCAAAGTGCCAGGATTGCAGGTATGAGTGAACACACCTGGCCTCCGAGAGTACTTTTTAAACCACAAAGAACGATGTCCATCTGTGGATATTTGATTACAACCGTTGCTATAGCCTCCATCTAAGTTAGATCTTCATTCTGTGAGAGGTTCATTCATCTGTCAGACATTTACGGAGCATCTGCTCAGTGCCAGGCACTGATCAGACTTTGAGCAGTGGCCAGCACAGGTTTGGCACCTGCCCTCGTGGGACAGAGTCTGGAGAGAGTGACAGATGGTACATCACAGCTACATGGAGGTGAAAGTTACAGACGCCATGTATTCTAGCAGAGGCCTCGCTCTGTCTGGGGAAGCCAAGAAGTCTTCTCAGAAGAGATGACTTAAACTAGAAGAGCTATCTGGCTGTCAAAACCAGAGAGGGGACCTGGGACAGGGAGGTGTTCCTGTGTCCTAGGCAAAGGCTTGGTAATGGGAGACAACGTGGTCTGGATGAGGAACTTGGAGACCAGCATCAGTATGAGGGCAGGGAGCATTGTCAGGAAGGGGAAAAGGACGAACACCCTATTGGAAAAAGAGGAGCACAGAAATTCTTTTTGGAGAGGAAGATAAATATTTTAGGACACTGCCTGGTATTGCTCCAAGAGATGTGAGAAGGGACAGGCACAATCTCTGAAGCAGATTTGGGAGGAGTTTTTGGGGAGCTTAAAGCATGTTGCGCCGGGCTCAGTGGCTCAGCCAGTAATCCCGCGCCTTTGGGAGGCTGAGATGAGTGGATTGCCTGAGCCCGCAGGTTTGAGACTCGCCTGGGCAGCGAGACCTCATCTCTACAATAAATCAAAAAATCAGCTGGGCGTGGTAGCACGTGCCTGTAGTTCCAGCTACTTGGAAGGCTGAGGCGAAGGATCTCTGGAGCCCAGCAGGTCGAGGAAGTGGCCACTGCACTCCAGTCTGGGCAACAGAGTGAGACTCCAACTCAAAAAAAAAAAAAACAAAAAAACATGTTGCACCCACCAGGCAGCACATTTTCTGCCCAGGTAAGAGGGAGGTAGGAGGAGAGGACTCTGGGTGCCCAGCTTCACACCTTACTTAGGGGTCCTTCATCAAGCTGACAGTGCAGGCCACATACTGGCCAGCCCCGGAATGGCACTTACATGCTGGGGTTACAGAAACCTTACACAGGCTGAAGGAATTCTCCAGGAGCTTCCATGAAATTTTTGTGACATTCATGGATGCCAGAGGGCAAGATCTGTTCTTTGACATTTGCTCTTCAATTCTCATAGGGACCCAAAATGAACCCGGGCAGTTGTCCAGTGGTTCTTTGGCATCACGCCACATGGCTTTATGTCTTGAAGGCTCTTTTCCTTCACAGAATGTAAACGCTTTATAGACTTCATGTGGCAGCCTCGTCAGCAACCAAAGGAGAAGTGATACTCATGCATGCGACAGATGGGGCAACAGAGGCACGTATAGGCAAGGAATGGGACCTGCAGACCTGCTGTAGCAAGCCCAGACTTTACAGTTAGACACACCATGGTTTTAACTCTTGCTTTCTCATTGCCCTGCAGCTACTTGATTGAGCAATTTATTTTCTGAGCCTTGGTTTTTTTGAGTGTGAAATGGAATGATAACGTTTTATCAGAGTTGTCCTGGAGATTATGGGGTAAAATCTCCATCCAGTATCCGGCATGATTCCTGTTTCTCTCAGGTCCCACGGGCAGTCTGTGCCTCATGAAAAGCTATGCAAACCCAAGACCTCTAAGTGTGTGTTCTGCACCACTCACTTCTTTCTTGATGCAGTCTGTGCAACAGAAAAGGCCCACTGGCAACTCCATTTACTGACTTTGTCAACTGAGAGCTGTTCTCCAGAAATGTGCTTATATTGAATTAAGGTTTGGGCTTGTCGGTGTGTGGTATGTTATCCCTGATAATTGACAAAGAGCCTCTGGGGACCCCAGTGAGTGGCAGACTCTACCACATTTCAGGTCCAGCTAGCACTTTCTTCACCCTTCACGCTCCTCAGAACAACTTACAGGACTGGGACCAACAGAAGAGACGAGATTACCAGGATGCAGAAATAAGGATAGTGACCCAAATGCAGTTTATAAAGATTTAACCCACGTGTAGAGGTGACCTGCAAATGTGTGGCTCTGAGCATCTCAGCAGCCACTGTGAAAAGGAAAGCAGATTTCGCCAGTTTCTGATACTATCCAACAAATATCCATCCAGCAAAGCCACATCCTCAGTACAAAAAAAAAAACAGGAAGTGCTTTAGGTTGTATTAAGTCTATTTATTTATTTATAAATATATTTTTGAGACAGGGTCTTACTTTGTCACTCAGGTTGGAGTGCAATAGTGCAATCATAGCTCACTGTACTCTCGAACTTTTGGCCTCAAACGATCCTCTCACCTGAAGCTTCCAAGTAGTTCAAACTTTAGGCATATACCACCATACCCAGCTACTTTTGTTAGATTTTTACTTTTTGTAGAGACGGGGTCTTACTCTACTGCCCAGGCTGGAAGGCAGTGGCATGATCATAGCTCACTGTATCCTCAAACTCCTGGGCTCAAGTGATCCTCTCACCTTAGCCTCTTGAGTAACTGGAAGTATAGGCATGAACCACCACACTTGTCTACTTTAAAAAGAAAATTATTATTTGTAGATAGAGGGTATTACTATGTTTCCCAGGCTGATTTCTCACTTCTGGGCTCAAGTGATCCTCCCACCTTGGCCTCCCAAGGCACTGGGATTATGGGCATGAGCCACTACACCTGGCCAATTGTATATTTATTTACTTCCCATCAGCCACATAGAACTTTTGTGGAGATGGACATTGATTGGATTAACAGAAGCAACAATCTTATTAGCCCTGAACTCAGTAACATTTATAACCTGATTTTTTTCAAGGAAATTAGCTTGTGAAAAGCCACAATAGACATTTTGAACAGATTTCACAGGAAGAAATGAAGTATTAGGGTGCCCAGAAAGGAATCTTTCTGATGGGCTGCCACCCAGCATCACGTCTAACCTACCCATCCTTGCGCAGTTGCGCACAGGAAGCCTAGTCTAGATTTCTACTCAAAAGGTGAATGCCATCGTGGGTGTATATTTAAATCAGCTAACTTTGACTACACCCTTTCAGTATTGTTGAGATTTTTGCTTGTTGCAAATTTTAAAAAGTCAGCACAGCAAGGAACTTGAAAAATATGCAATTTAAGTTTACGCTATGAAGTCATTTATTCTTTGTGCCCAGTTGGGAATCTCTACGGGTTACATGTGGTTCTTTCAAACCTTCAGAAACACAGGAGGCTCTTCAGTAGAGACTGGGCCTGCGGGACCTGAATGGGCATTGGGAAAATAGCTGCTGGGTCTTTGTTTTTAGTGCTGCAGAGGAGGGAGGGGAAAGACTTCAAGATTATTAAGTATGTGGGGGAAGAGGACAGAGACAGGTGAAGGAATCAAAATGCACTGAGAGGCTAAAGAAAGTCTTCTGGGAACAACAGTACCCTAAATAGTCTTCCAGAAATGGGTAACATCGCCGTCATGTATACAGCTATATTAAGCGGCCAGCTCGGAGACCACATTTCTTCCTTCAGCCACACATTCCTTCGCCTGCTCACGTGGCTGCTTTCACATCCTGGTTGTGTAACTGACATACGATCTCTCAAAGCCAAACCCGACTTTATTTTCCCTCCTTGACCTTCCTTCTGAAAAGAGATCCTCCTATCATGCAAACTTTGCCTCTCTGGAACGGCGCTCATGGCTTTTGTAGCACTGGCCGGGGACAGGTGGATCAGTGGCTAATACTGGTGAATCAGTAGCTAATACTTTGTGTCCAGTTGGGAATCTCTACGGGTGAATCTCAATGCCAATTCCAGGTCTGCTCTCTCTCTCTCTCTTTCCTCCCTACCTACCTTTTGTTTTCTTTTTGTATTTAAATACATATATCCACTTTTTGGCCCAACTATTTGAAAATAAATTGTAGTCATCACACAGTTCACCTCTAAATATTTCAGCACAAATCTCCTTGGATGAATTAGAATGTTCACCTACATAACTATAATTTTTCATTGTTGTTAAAGACAAGGTCTCACTCTGTCGCCTGTGCAGTGGCATGCTCATAGCTCATTACAGTCTCAAACACGTGAAAAGCTAATTTAAAATTTTTTTTGTGGAGACAGGGGTCTCAATATGTTACCCAGGGTGGTCTTAAACTCCTGGGTTTAGCCTCCCAAGTAGCTGGGATTACAGACAGGCGTGAGCCCCGGCACCCTTCCAATAACTACAATATTATCAAACCCATAAAATGAACAATTTCATTGTATCTTCTCATGCAATCTGTATTTCTTTGTTCAATTCAGGATCCTATGAAGCTTCAAGCATTGTATATGACTGTTATCCCTTTAGTTTCTTTCTTATAGAACAGTTCACTTCCTTTTGCGTCCGTCACAATGCATTTTCAAAGAGTTCAGACCAACAGTCTTGTACCACATCCTACCTATTGGATTGGTCTGATTATTTTCCTCATGGGTTTGCTTCCTTTGTTCCTGGTAGCTCCTGTTTTTATCCTGCAACTCAGAGTAAAGTCTAAACGAGTGATTAGATTCAATTTAAACAGCATTGGCAAGAATATAACAGAAGAGATGTTGAGGATTTACTTCATCACATCAGGAGGCATATGATGTTGGGTTGTCCTGATTTTTGTGATGCAAATGTTGGCTAACAGTGTGGCCACCAGATATATGTTATTTTTGTTTTGTTTGCAACTGGTAAATTATCTGTGAGGGAATACTTTGAGATTGTGTGAATATCCTGTCACTAACACTATTCTAGCCAACAGTTTGAGAATTCATGAGGATCCTTGCCTGAATCAATTATGATATTTGGGATACAAAATGATTTTTAAAATTCTAGCATCTTTTCTACATTTATCAGCTGGCATTCTGTGAAAGAGGGGATCCTTCTTTCCCTTTCTCTCTTTCTTCCTCCCTCCCTTCCTTCCTTCCTTTTTTCTGAGTCAGGTCTTGCTTTGTCACCCAAAGTGCAGTGGTATGATCATGACTCACTACAGCCTTGACATCCTGGACTCAGGCAATCTTTCTGCCCCAACCTCCCAAGTAACTGGGACTACAGGCATGTGCCACCACACCCGGCTAATTTTTTAATGTTTTGTAGAGATGAGGTCTTGCTATGTTACCTAGGCTGGTCTCTAACTCCTGGGCTCAAGAGATCCTCCCACCTGAGCCTCCCAAAGTGTTGGGATTACAGGTGTGAGTCACCACATCTGGTCAGGGGATTTCTTTATTTTTCTTTCTCTCTCTCTTACACACACTTTTTATATCATTATGAATTCGTTATTTTGACAATTTAATTTGTTATAAACAATGACCATCTTTTTTCTGACGCTCAGATTGCACTACATTTTGCCGATGGCACCTCTCCAGTTGGTTCCTGTGTCCTTTCCACATGGCCTCAGGAATCTCAGAGCACCACCTTCTTTCCAGCACAAGTTGTCTCAAGTTCATCTTGTGCTTCTCCTGCTCTAGACGTAAAACCAGCCTCTTCATCAGGACGCTGGTTCCTTTTCGAAGGGAACGACATTTAGAAACCACAACTGGGTGCTGGATATGCTCATCACTCCTGGGCCACTTCCGTGAACAAGGCTGGGAGATACATTTTCAAGATAGTCATGAGTTTCGAATGATATTTCCTCCACAAATGTCATAGTGTAGGGCTTTTCTCATCTTCTTTTATTTTATATTTTGACCTCTTTTCTCTTACACAGAAAAATCTTGTTTTCTAAGTAGATTAATATATCTACTTATTTGCGTCTTCCAAAATAAAAATAGAATTGTTTTAGAATTACATTAATGTATTAGTCAGTTTACAATATTGTATTGGTCAGTTATTATATAACTGACTAATGCCGGTGTATACAGTAAACATAGATTCACTATAAGGAATTGGTTTATACAAATATGGAGGCTGGCGAATCCCAAGACCTGCAGATTCAGGAGAGCCAATAGTGTTCATTCTAGTTCAAAGACCAGGATTGAGACCCTGGAAGAATCAATGTTTCAATTTGAGTCTGAAGGCAGAGAAAAAAAAAAAAACATTCCCAGTTGGAAGGACATCAGGCAGGAGGAGCTCCCTCTTACTGATGGGAGGGTCAATCATTTTTGTTCTCCTGAGGCCGTCAACTGATTGGATAAAGCCCACCCACATTAGGAAAAGCAATCTGCTTTACTCAGTCCACAGATTGAAATATTAATCTCATCCAGAGACATCCTCACACACATACCCAGATTAATGCTTGACCAAATGTCTGGATACCACGTGTAAAATGAACTGTGACAAATCCCAACATTATTACTATCAACTAGTAAGTAAGGTTTCAGATTTCTTTGCCATTCTTTAGGCCTTAGAAAATATCCCATTATAGATGTGCTGTCAGAGATAAAAGTAACTTGAGTCAGGCAGAATCAAAATTTCCTTAAAATCAAAAATTACTTAAAATACTTGTTTTCTCTGTGTCATTATTTTTCAATAATATATATACACACATATGTAAACTTATGTGTACAAATTATGTATTTATACAAATATGTATAATATACACACACCCCATATATGTTTATTTGCTTCTGCTTGTATTTAATCAAAAATCCGTTTTGACTTAATTTTGTCTTTTGAATTTGTGAAACAAACTTATGTCTCAAAGATGAGAACTAGATAAAAAGTTATACTCTGAGAAATCTCACCTCCACCCCCTCCCTCCTGTCCTGTTACTTCCACTTATCAGTTTCAAGCTTGTCATCCCAGTGTTTCTTTTTGCAAAGATAAGACAATACATGACATATAATTTACTGGAAACCTTTCCTAACTGAACCCTCTCCATTCTTGATCACGCAAGTATCACAAGCTCACTGCAGATGTTTCACAAAATGCAGAAAAGTGCCTAAACAGCACAAAATCATTTTGGACATCTTTTGCTTAATAAGTCTTGTTCATTAACTAAGCTAGGTCAGATATTTACATGATTGGATTTGGATTTGGTTCATTGGAATTTTCTTAAGTTTTAATTTAAATCCCTTGAACATCTTGTTGTTTTGATCTACATGATTTGATTATGATTTCTATTTTAGCAAGCACATTTCCTCTTTAAGTTCAGTATTTCCTTACAAGATGACACCTCGGAGAACAGGCTACAGGAAGTCATGAGGCCCTTTCCTTGTCTACTTGACAGACAAGAGGCTTCAGCTGTACCAGCCACACCAGGGAAGACCTCAACTTTGGCTTCACCCTGATTACTGGGAGGAAGAGCTCATCTCCACAGGCAGGATGTTAGCTCACAGCAGGCTCCCAGAGGAGGGAAGGGCTCTTTGAAAACACACAGCACAAGCAAAAGAAATGATCAAGAGAGCAGGGAGACAGCCCAAAGAATGGGAAAAAATATTTACCAACTGTTTATATAGCTGACAAAAGTCTAACATCTAGGATCTACAAGGAACTCAAACATGCTGAAAGGAAAAAAAAAAAGCCCCATTAAAAAGTGGGCAAAAGACACGAATAGACACTTCTCAAAACAAGATATACAGGCAACCAACAGATGCATGAAAAAGTGCTCAGTCTCACTAATCATCAGAGAAACGCAAATCAAAACCACATTGAGATATCACCTAATCCCAGTAAGAGTGGTCATCATTAACAAAACAAACAACAACAGATGCTGGTGAGGATGCAGAGAAAAAGGAATGCTTCTACACTGCTGGTGGGAATGCAAAGTAGTGCAACTTCTTTAGAAGACAGTGTGGTGATTTCTGGAAAGAACTAGAAATTGACCTTCCATATGACCCAGCAATCCTCCTATTGGGATTATACCCAGAGGAACTCAAATCACTCTACAAAAAAGATACCTGCACATGCATGTTTGTTGCACCTCTATTCACAATAGCAAAAACATGAAACCAACCATGCTGCCCATCAAAGCTGGACTGGATTAAGAAAATGTGGTACATATATACAATGGAATATTATGCAGTCATAAAGAAGGACAAACATATGGACTTTGCAGCAACTTGTATGGATTTAGAGTCTATCATATTCAGTGATCTATCACAGAAACAAAGAACAGAGTACCATATGTTCTCACTCATAAGTGGGCCTTGAACAATTATAATACTGTAAGAAAGGGATTAACAGTAATGGGAAGCTGCTGGGGGGGAAGGGAGAGGGGGGATGGGATTGGCAGTTGAGGGAAACTGCCAGGGTAGGGGGGCACACCTCATCAGCAAGGGTATCTGCATAATGAACATTTGTATACATTGTACCCCATATCTTTAAAATAAAATAATTTAAAAAATTTAATTTAAAAAAAGAAAGAAAACATACTGCACATCAATAGCAACTCAATGTTGCCTTGAGCCTTGCCAGGTGGAGTGCTGTTTCAGTCAGCCATATTTCCCAGGCTGAATACGACAACCTAGTTGGGATTGTACAAAGGGTACGTGTGTTTAAAGGAACAGAACAGCAAATGGCAGTAGGGTCAGGACTGGACTCTAAAAAAATCACACTTTTCATGTTTGTGCGGCACTTTCTTTGTTGGAAGTGTTCTCATGTGTATTATTTCTATGGATGGCTACAGTAACTCTGGAAAGTAGGGTAGGAATTATACTTTTTTTTTTTATTATTGAGTTGGGGTCTCACTTTTACCCAGGCTGCGATCACAACTTACCATAACCTCCACTCCTGGGCTCAAGTGATCCTCTCCCTTCAGCTTCCTGAGTAGCTGGAACTACAGGTGCATGCCACCATGCCTATCTAATTAAAAAAAAATTTTTTTTTAGAGAATACAGCCTCCCTATGCTGCTAAAACTAATATCAAACTTGTGAGCTCAAGCAACCCTACTGTCTCGGCCTCCCAAAGTGCCGGGACTACAGGCGTGAACTGCTGCACCTGACCAAATTATGCTTTTTTTGAAGATGAGGAAACTGAAAATGATTAACCCAGAGATGCCCTGCCAATCAGTCATGGAGCAAGGGGGTGCAGAGGATGTCAGGAAGAGACTTTCTTGGCCAGATTCACTGACCTTTCCTTCACACTTCAAGTACTCTCAAGTATGGACAAAGGTTTCCTAGCACAAAACACTCTTTAAGCCAGAGTCTTACATAAGGCCAAATACCTTGAATTAAAAATACTCAGTGCATTGATTTATTGCTACATAACAAATAACCCCCAAAACCAAGTAGATTAAAACAATCAACAGGTATTATCTCAAGTCTCTGTGGGTCAAGAATCTGGATGCAGTTTAGCTGGGTGTCTGTGACTCTTTTTATAAGATGAAGAAAATAGGATCTCTCACAAGACTGAAATCAAGGTGTTGGCTGGAGCTGTCATCATCTCAAGGCTTGACTAGAGAGACTCTGCTTCCAAGCTCATCCGTGTGGCCATCAGCAGGCCTCAGGTGGCCAGAGACCCCAGTTCTTTACCATATGGACATTGCCTAGGGCAATTTGCAACATGGCAACTTGTTTGACCCAGAGCAAGAGAGAGAGAGAGAGACAGAGAGAGAGAGAGAGAGAGAGAGAGAGAGAGAGAATATGAATAAAAGAATGAGAGAGAAAATGAGAAAGAGAACAAGAAAATGAGAGGGAAACCAGAATCTTTTTGTAACCTAATCTCATAAGTGACAGGCCATCACTTTTGCATATTCTTTTTGTTAGAAGCAACTCACTAGGTCTAGCCCATATTCAAAGAGAAGGGATTACACAAAAGCATGCATATCAAAAAGGGCTCACTAGGAGCCATTTTAGAGACTGCCCACCCCACTCAGTGATTTACTTGAAGATTTTATTTTATATTAGCCTACGGTGATTTTTTTTTTAAATTTCAGCGATTCAGTAGGATCTTTTTCAAAGAGACTCTAAAATATTATTGTCATTAGAAGATAGAGCTAACTTCCATTATCCAAAGGATTTATAATAAGGTATCTGAATAGGGTATAGAAATTTATAATAGGGTATCTGATGTAGTTGAACTTAATTTTGCCCCAAAAAGCAAAAGAAAACCCCAAATCAACAACAACAACAAAAAACCCCTCACAACACCCAATGGATAGAAGGAATGTAATGGCTACTATGTGAGAGAAGATTAACGTCTATTTTTGAGTCAGAGTCTCACTCTGTTGCCCAGGCTGGAGTGCAGTGGCACACTCACAACCACTGCAGCCTCGACCTGCTGATCTCAGGTGATCCTTCCACCTCAGTCTTCCAAGGAACTGGAACCACAGGTGTGCACCACTAGACCTGGCTAATTTTTCTTGATTTCATGTAGAGGTCAGGTCTCACCAAGTTGCCAAGGCTGGTCTCAATTCCCTTGGCTCAGGCAATCCTGTTGCAGCAGCCTCCCAAAGTGCTGGGATTACAGGCTTGAGCCACCGTGCCCAGCTGATTAATGTCTATTCAGAACCCAGGGGTCTTCAGAGAAAGATTACAATAGATCTCAATGCCTCTTCCTGGAGAATAACTGTTAAAAGTTAGGATGGGCCGGGCTCGGTGGCTCAGCCTGTAATCCCACGCCTTGGGAGGCTGAGTGAATTGCCTGAGCCGGCGGGTTCGAGACCTGCTTGGGCAACTTGGCGAGACCTCACCTCTACAATAAATAAAAAATTAGCCGGGCGTGGTAGCGCCCATAGTTCCAGCTACTCGGAAGGCTGTAGTTCCAGCTACTCAGAAGGCTGAGGCGGAAGTATCACCGGATCCTAGTAGGTCGAGGCTGCGGTGGCTGGGAGCGGCCACTGCACTCCAGGCTGGGCGACTAGTGAGACTCCAACTCAAAAAACCAAACAAACAAACAAACAAAAAGTTAGGATGGGCCTGGCCAATACTCAGTGATAGACGCAAGCAATGGAGCCTCTCTGGATAAAATTATCACAAGGGCAGAAGTGGATGTGACAGTAACTGGGCCTCTTTGCCAACTCCAGTGATAAATGGAGAACCATGGCTTTGGAAGCAGATTCTGGAACCTTTCTTCTCAGCCAACCTGGGAAATTCTTTTTGCCCAGTGGAAAAGGCATTGGAAGTAAGCCTGAAGAACTCTAACATGAGAATCCCACACCCATGCTGGCAGGAGACAGCCTTGGTCAAAAGTAGATCTGGTAAAGAAGAAGCTTGTTTTTCTTCCACAGTGGTAAGCCATGATAGCCTGAGCCCTCTGAGCACCATCATGAGATCTCAGAAGTAGCAAAGAAACCATCTGTGTTTCTTTGAACCCAACTTTGACAATCTATTACAGTGCCAACAGCTGCATTGGCAATGAGTATATGACCTTGGATTTGTTATGTCGTGGCAACAAAGGCTGGTCCTTTGGATACTTGAGGGAGTTCTCTGAAAGACTTGCAGCTTTACAAGGGGTAAGGTGTTCTGAAGGTAGAGTTAGACTTTCTACTAATCTGAGCATCTATTTATTCCGCTGTTGTATATTAGATGCTATTGCAAGAGGTTGGGAAATATATGCACCAAAATCCAAACTTGAAAACAGAATGCCCCAGTTATATGAGATGTTTTTAGATACTCAATGCAAATATTTATTTATCAGATCCCAGTAATCATGGGCTGGCATCTGGCAGACCTGGCTTCCAGTCCTAGGGTTGTCAACAACTGACTAAAAGACTTCTCTGAACTTCGGTATCCTCATTGATAGAATAAGGAGGTTGGAATTTTAACATAAAAGTTCTTTTAGAACATGCATGATGCCCTACTCATCTTTGTATTTCCAGTTACCAGCTCAGTGCCTAACACAAGACTGGCACCAAATTTAATATTTGTTAAATGTCTTGAGTACTTTGAAAAGAAATGAATCAACATATTGCGCTCTGTTGGAATGGTTAAATGCTAACTCCATGATAAGCACAGCCACTTCAGAGTGACACACAGCAGCAAAAACCTTGCACAGTTTTTATATCAAGATGCTTTCAACTGAAGTACAAAAAAATCCAACTCAAGCTGACTTATGACTAAAGGAGATTCACTGACTCATTAATAACTAAATTGTAATAGGTAATAGGCTTCAAGTGCAGTTTGATCTGGCTTCATTTCTGTGGTTGTCTTGGCTCTGCCCTCTGTGACTGACTTCAGTTCAAGCAGGTTTCCTTCAGGGTCCTAAGATGGTCACTGGGAGATCCAGACATGGAAATCCTGCTACCTCCTAAATCTATATAATGAGATTCTAAACTATGTTCTAGTTGGATGATCACCGGATCAATCACTGTGGCCAGATTATTTTAGAATAAGCAGGATCTATCCCACAAGCTAGAGGGGAGGAGCAGATGTTGAGTATCATGTTCCCTGTAGTTAGTTAACCAATATCCATATCTTCAAAATGCTCATATCTGTCCTGAGTGGCACAAACTTCAGCCAGCTTCAACTTCAGTATCTCTGGCTAACAGGTCAAGATTTAGCTCCTCATTATTGAGTAAACTGGACTTAAATGATAAATCACTCACTCCAGCATTATTGTTCAGGATTCTCAACTGTAAACAATGGAATCTACTGGACTACTTTAAACAGAAAGTGAATTTAATATAGAATATTAGATAGCTTGCAACATCTCAAAGGGGACCAAAGAGACAAGTCTAAAGCTACAGACTAGAAACAATACCCAATGACACGACAGGTGTTGGCCAGCAAAAACACTCCTACCACTGCCACCTGACTTCTACAGCACTTGGGGACTGAATGCCAAAAGCACTATCAGTACTGCCCAGAAAGGATCAGTGCCTCTGCCTCCACACTGGCTAAAAGATTCATCTCCAGCCAGGCTCAGTGGCTCAGCCTGTAATCCCGCGCCTTTGGGAGGCTGAGGTGAGTGGATTGCTTGAGCCTGCGGGTTAGAGACCCGCTTGGGCAGGCGAGACCTCATCTCTACAATAAATCAAAAAAAATTAGCCAGGCGTGGTAGTGCGCACCTGTAATTTCAGCTACTCGGAAGGCTGAGGCAGAAGGATCGCCAGAGCCCAGCAGGTCGAGGCTGCGGTGGCCAGGAGCTGCCATTGCACTCCAGTCTGGGCGACAGAGTGAGACTCCAACTCAAAAAAAAAAAAAAAGATTCATCTCCATGCCTCTGTTTCTCTCTTCTGTAGCCACATTTCTTGTTGATGCATCTGATTGGTGGAAGTTAAATAATGTATCCCTCGGATGCAAGAGATTCTGAGTGTGAATTTCCTGGCTTCTCTCTTGGGAATGTAAAACTCACAATGTGAGAAGTTATCCAAGATGTAGGGTGAATGTCAGCATTTATTGGGCAGTTCTAAATGGCAGATATACCCTATATTAACCTATAATCATAGGAAAAGAAGAGGATATAGTAGATTAAATCCTTCTATTTGGGAAAGGAGATAATGGTAAATAAGGTACTTCATATCCTCATGGATGGAAATAATGCTCCTTGTCCTGGCAATGAAGTTAGTTTTTCTGGTTAACCAATCTATTATCCCTTAGTTCTATGTTCTGGAAGGATTCCTCACTGGTACCTGGCTTTGTCTACTGGGGAATGAGGAAAAGGATCTTTCTTGCACATTGTCCTTCATGAGAAAGACACTGGGGAGGATACCCTTTTCGGTCCTGCCTAGCTTTAGCCAGTCTGTTTGTTGGTGGGAGTTTCAAAAACTATATGGCTATAACCCTAGAGATTTACCAGCCATGGGTTTTATTGGCCAGGCCAGAGATAACTTTTGCAATGTAGCTTTCTTAAAATTTTAGTAGGCTTTTTACCTGTTTGTTTCTAGTCAATTTCATGGACTACTTACCAGGGCCATATTCCTCATTTAGGCATAGTCTTCAAACCTAGGAACTCCTATTTCTAGCAACAGGACTTTGTACCCCGAATGTCCTCCCAGTGCATGGTTTCCAGCCATGCATATTAGAGTAATCTGGGGAGAGTCTGGAAAGATGGAGGTATAGCTTTTCAGTATCTTTCAATCTCTACATTAAAACAGAGTGCCTAGATATCAAAACCGAAATCCCATTGATAACATTTACAACAAAACCAGATGATAAGGTGTCTTAATGAATCTACAAATACACCAGATAGAGATTCGGACAGCCACAAGTCCTGCAAGTAGTAGCACTTCTGCAGGAAAAAGCAAAAGGAACCAGTAGGGGAAACATTGAGGGATCTGAAAAACAGCAGAACTCCCAAATAATCAACAAAACTTTGGGCTAACTTGAGAAGAGCTGCCGAAACTGAGTAGGCTTTTGCTCTCTCCAATAGCAGTTGCATGCCAGAGACTCATGGTAAGCAAGTCTGAAGGAGCAGGAGCAATATAACCCCCTGTGAACTCTCAAGACTAACCCACAAGCACTCCTTTCTGAAGGAAGTGTCCAACACTGATAAAAATATGCTAAGAGTAGAATAAAAATTGAGGATAAATGCATACATATACACACAAATTCAAACACCTATATCCAGGTCCCACCTCAGATTAATTAAATTGTAATCTCTGGAGTCAGATGGTCACCAATAGGTTTCTGGATCTTCTCAGGTGATTCTAATATGTATCCAGAATTTTTGCGAGGGCTTTTCTAAGACTGTATTTCCCAGGTTGTCCAAACAATTTGCCTAGGTTGTATCCCAGCTGCATCTTCACAAAAGATGAAAACAAGTAGATAATATTTAATAAGCACTTCAAAATACTTAATAAAAAGTGTTTTAGGAGATTTTGGTGGGCCAGTCTCCTCTTCTTGTGTGTATAGAGTTATATTCAGGATTCATGTGAGGAGGATGTCATCTCACTCCTTTCTCTGAGTTTAGTTTCATTTTTGAAGGATCTGTTAATCATTGACTCTGAGTTTTTTCTTGTTTGGAAAATACCTTTAGGTTTACTCTTGTGTGATAGGTTAGCTAGGTATACAATTCTAGGTTGATGGCTATTTTTTTCTCATCGTGTTTGAGTTATATTGTTGCCTTTGAGAAGAGTAATTCCACCAAATTATTGTTCCTTTGTAAATAACATATATTTTGTCTCTTGTTGCAATTGTTTTATTTTCAATTTTTTTTTTTGAGTTGGAGTCTCACTCTGTCGCTCAGACTGGAATGCAGTGGCCACTCCCGGCCACCGCAGCCTCGCCTGCTGGGCTCCAGCAATCCTTCTGCCTCAGCCTTCCAAGTAGCTGCAACTACAGGCGCGCGCTACTACGCCCGGCTAATTTTTTGATTTATTGTAGAGATGAGGTCTCACCAAGTTGCCTTGGCGGGTCTCGAACCCATGGGCTCAGGCAATCCCACTCACCTTAGCCTCCCAAAGGCACGGGATTACAGGCTGAGTCACCGAACCCGGCTATTTTCAATTTTTATTATATAAATTAGTGAGAATTTAGCAGGTCTTTATGTGTGCAATTCATATATTGTCTGGATTGAGAGCTTATTCTTGTAGAGAGACCATGGATTTTCTTCTGTCAAATGCTTCATGGCTTATACTTGGCCTAAAATAACTATTTATGTTCATTTCTAATGTCAAACATTATAAACCTGTGAAGATACTATTTTTCAAGCCTCAAATCTGCATGAAAGCAAGCTATGGTTTACAAAATCTCAGGAAAGCATTACTTTTCCATTTAGTCTCCAAGCAAAGACAAACAAAATTTCTTATTGTCTACTTGTGTTTGTGGGCAAGTGTCTAAACTTTTTGTAGTTTCCTAAGGTTCCAGTTTTGTGTGGGAGCTTAATTTTCAACTGCTAATCTTATTCATGAAATCCCTTAATTACTGCTGAAGCTCTACTTTCTCTTTATTTTCCTGTGCAGCACTTTGCATTCACTGCTGTGATATTCAGTGCTTTCTGTTTTGCTACTGGGAATTTCCCAGCTCTACATCTGAAAAAATGTATGTATTTGATTACTAGGGGGTTTTTTTGTGCATTTATATTTATGTTATCTCACCTGATATACTGCCCTACTATTTTTGTTGTAATTATTTTCTATTATCTTTGCCACTTTAATTTTGATTTCTACAAAAGTCATTTAAGTAAGATAAAAAATTAACAAGTGACTAGGAGATTCTTATGAATGTATTCCTATTTTTCTACTTCATTTCTAATTGTATCGTATTGGAGAAAATGAGTTCAATTTTATTCCATTGGTGCTAGAAATATAGTGATTCTGTTTTCAAGGTATGAAGTCATATATTGATATGTGTATGTAAACATATATATGTATGTGTATTTATAGATATGTGTGTGTGTATGTATTTAAACTTACTGATAATTGGATTTGGATCTTTACCTTTTTGTCCATTAGAACTGCCAGGGTGCCAAATGTGGTGGTCAAGCCTGTAATCCCAGCACTTTGGGAGGTTGACGCAAGAGAATTGCCTGAGCCCAGGGGTTTGAGACCAGCCTGGGCAACTTGGCAAGACCTTGTCTCTACAATAAATCAAAAAATAAAATAAAATTAGTCAGGTATGGTGGCTCGTGCCTGTGGTTCCAGGTACTTGGAAGGCTGAGGTGAAAGGATTGCTGAGAACAGTAAGGCTGCAGTGACTGTGAGCAAGCCACTGCACTCCAGCCTGGACAACAGAGTGAAACTCCAACTCAAAAAAAAGAACTGCTAGGACTGAAAGGAATGAATTAAATTCACCTACTACAATCGTGTTTTTAATTTACTTTTTCCTTGATTGTTCCAGCTATATATATTTTGTTGCTGAGTCATTCTGTACATTAAGAATTGACAGTTGGGGACTTCCGGCAAGATGGCGACGGGGCAACCTGGTCTGTGAAACCCTCTGCAAAGGAGAACTGCAGTGGGTCTCTGGCTCTCGCCTCAGGGGCTGCAGACCCCAAAATCGCAGCCTGCTCTTCATACGGAGCTTGGCCGTTGCCACCGCTGGGGCATCGCAGAGGACTGGACAACCACTGCAGCGCAGACGCAGCTGCCACTGGTAGCACATCGCACCACTCGGGCCGGAGGCAATCCATGACTTCAGTCCTTGAAGCCCCTTCAGGGAAGATGTGCTGGGATTGCTGCCACCTCTCCTGCGACCGAGACGTGCTGCCCGCAGTGAGTCTCCTGCCTGTGCCCTGAGGCAGGTATTCATCTCCAGTCTCTCCAGTTTCTGTCCGGTCCACCCCTCTGGGGCGAGCAGCTGAGATAGCACCACCTGCTGGCGATTCAAGGTAACAACACCGAAACGGGAGAAACAAGCTTGAAAAGGACATAGGCCAGAGTGGTGACGGAGGGTGATCTGAACTGTCCTTCACAGCAGACCAGGGGCAACAGACCCTAACTGCAAACTAATTTATCTGCTTGAAAAGAAAGCTAGAAATCAGAACTGAAAGGACATTGGACTTAAAAATCTCAGAGTGTGCTTCATTGATTCTGTTAGTTTAATGACTTAATTCTATTCCTACTGTTTGTTCCTTCCCCCCCTCCTTTTCTTCTCTCTGTAAACCATATCTTTGTATAGAGGAACAGCACACCAATAAGGTGGTCGGTTAGCTCTTATGTTAGCATCACTATATGTTTTATTTTTTTTTGTATGGGAGTTGGTTCATCAGTAGCTGTGGTCTATTATTTTTATCTGTTTCAGTATAGGTCTCTCTCTCCATTTGTTGGCTCACGTTTGTTTCCCCCCTTACTCCTCTATCTCCCCACCCCCCTCTTCAACCCACTGTCTGCTCCATTCTCTTCCCTCTGCTAACTACATTTTATTTCAAGGAGTAAACCTACAGCCCCACTGCAGGGACAGATTCCAAGGCAGTGGGAAGTGGGTTCCAGATTATCCACACACCTGTCAGCGAATACCAGGACCTGCAGACAGATTTTGAATCACAGCTCCCCCCTTAAGTAAATCTCAGAACTGCAAAAAGGACCACCCCCAACCTACAGTGCAACTCCAGAATTGAACAAAGTAAGAGGGCATACATAAAGAATAGGAGATTGAATAAGCAGAAGTAAAACCAAACCCTTTACCCCTGAGTAACAGAATTAAAGAAGACGGTGACCTGGAGGGAAGGAAAAAGTAGGGAGGGGGAAAAACTGCACAAATGAAGAAAAACCAAAAGAAGAATATAGGTCTCACACAGACCCCTGGGAGATCAAACACTGAGAAAACAGATTCTGGAACACAAACAATGAAGAGCCCCCAGAATGACTGGTCACAAATGCAACAAACCCAGACATCAAGACATTAATGGAAAGAATTTTAAAAATTGAGGAGAGACAAGAGGAAAATAGGAAGGAGCTGATGTCAGAAATAACAGCAGTAATGAATACTGTGATGGAAATGAATAACAGACTAATAAGCATGGAAAGCAGAATTAGCCAAGCAGAAGAAAGAATCTCGGAGCTCAAAGACCAAAACACAGAACTAACCCAAACTGTCAAAAACATGGAAAAGAAGCTCAAAAAGACAGAACAAAACCTGCAAGAGATGAAAGATCACTTCAAGACACCAAACCTAAGAGTAATTTGGCTTCCTGAGGCAGAGAGAGAAACAGAAACCACACTGGAACAAACAATTCATGAAATCATTCAAGAAAACTTCCCTCGTCTCATCAAGGATGAAAAAATTCAAACACAAGAGATTCAGAGAACCCCTGCAAGACAACAAATGAGAAGACCAACTCCCAGACACATAATAATTCGCCTAAACAAAGTAGCTATAAAAGAAAACATCCTAAAGGCAGCAAGAGAAAAAGGCCAGACTACCTACCTGGGAAGACCAATTAGAATAGCAGCAGATTTATCCACAGAAACCCTTCAGGCTAGGAGAGCCTGGAGCCCTATCTTCAAAGTTCTAAAAGATAAACAATTTCAATCAAGAATATCCTACCCAGCCGAACTAATCTTCATTAGTGAGGGAGAATTGAAATCTTTTTCAGATATCCAATCCCTAAGAACCTATGCTGCCACCAGACCACCTCTACAAGAAACACTTAAGAGAGTACTGAACACAGAAGAAAAAGAAAAAAGAACAACAACATTATTCACAAGAGTACAGGCAAAAGATTAAAAACACACATGAGCCAACTCCAGAACCCAAAGAAAGACAACAAACAAACAGGAACAACTCTGTAAGAAGCTTATGACAGGGTCAACTCTTGCATTTCAATTATTAGCCTAAATGTGAATGGACTAAATGCACCACTGAAAAGACATAGAATGGCAAAATGGATAAAATATCATCAGGCAACAATCTATTGCCTTCAAGAGACTCACCTCACTAGAAAGGACACCCACAGACTCAAAGTAAGAGGATGGGAAACAAACTTTCAGGTGAACGGAATACAAAAGAAAGGAGGAGTAGTGGTCTTAATTTCAGACAAAATACCCTTCAAGCTACTAAAACTCAAAAAAGATACAGAAGGCCACTACATAATGATAAAAGGCTCATTTTATCACTATCATTAACTACAGGCCAATATCTTTGATGAACATAGATGCTAAAATTCTCAACAAGATCCTAGCAAACCGAATTCAGCAATACATCTCAAAAATCATCCATCATGACCAAGTAGGCTTCATCCCTGGGATGCAAGGCTGGTTCAACATTCGTAAAACCATAAATGTAATTAAATACATCAACAGATGTCAAAACAAAAACTACATGATTATATCATTACATGCAGAAAAAGCTTTTGATAAAATCTAGCACCCTTCTTGATAAAAACACTTGAACATCTAGGCATACGGGGAACATACCTCAAAATAGTAAAAACCATCTATGAGAAACCCACAGCCAGCATACTCCTAAATGAACAAAAATCTGG
>NW_007258350.1:83842-101831 GCF_000164805.1 Carlito syrichta
AAAAACACAATTCCATTCACAATAGCCCCCCAAAAATGAAATACCTTGGCATCTTCCTAACCAGAGATATGAAAGACCTTTACAATGAAAATTACAAAACATTGCTCAAAGAAATCAAAGATGACACAAACAAGTGAAAAAATATCCCATGCTCATGGATTGGAAGAATCAACATTGTGAAGATGTCCATCTTACCTAAGGCAATCTACAAATTCAATGCAATACCCATCAAATTACCAGCAACGTTCTTCTCAGACCTAGAAAAGACAACACAAGAATTCATATGGAAACACAAACGTCCAAGAATAGCCAGAACAATCCTCAGCAAAAAAACAAAGCAGGTGGTATCACATTACCAGACTTCAAACTTTACTAAAAAGCTACAATCATTAAAACAGCTTGGTATTGGTATAGGAACAGGCATATCGATCAATTGAGATTCCAGAAGCAAAACCTTAATTTCTCAACCAACTCATCTTTGACAAGACCTCCACCACCTACCACTGGGGAGAGGAGAACCTATTCAGTAAATGGTGCTGGGAAAACTGGCTGACCACATGCAGAAGACTGAAACAGGACCCCTATCTATCCATATGCACAAAGGTTAACTCCAAATGGATCAGAGGCCTACATGTAAAACCTCAAACCATAAGAATCCTAGAAAAGGAAGGAAATACCCTCATGGAAATCGGAACTGGCATCCAATTCCTGAACAAAACCCGAAACCCACAGGTCATAAGGGAGAAGATAGACAAGTGAGACCTTATTAAACTGACAAGCTTCTGCAAGGCCAAAGAAACCATCAAGAGAGCAGGGAGACAGCCTACAGACTGGGAAAAAATATTTGCCAACATCAGGTCTGACAAAGGCTTAACATCCTGGATCTACAAGGAACTAAAACATGTTGAAAAGAAAAAAACAAACAACCCCATTATAAAATGGGTAAAAGATATGAACAGACACTTCACAAAAGAGGACATCCGAGCAGCCAACAAGCACATGAAGAAATGTTCAACCTCATTAATCATCAGGGAGATGCAAATCAAAACCACACTGAGATACCACCTAACTCCAGTCAGAATGGCAATTATCAACAACTCAAAAAATAACAGCTGCTGGAGAGGGTATGGTGAAAAGGGAACACTTCTACACTGTTGGTGAGAGTGTAAACTAGTGCAACCTCTGTGGAAAGTAGTGTGGGATTCCTAAAAGCTCTAAATATCAACCTCCCATATGACCCCGCAATCCCCCTACTGGGAATATACCCTGAAGAACTCAAATCACTCTATAAAAAGGATACCTACACACGTATGTTTATTGCAGCGTTGTTCACAATAGCAAGAACCTGGACACAACCATGCTGCCCATCAAAAGAGGACTGGATTAAAAAAATGTGGTACATATACACGATGGAATACTACGCAGCCATAAAAAAGAACAAAATCATGAATTTCGCAGCAACCTGGATGGAACTAGAGTCTATAATACTGAGTGACCTCTCACAGAAACAAAGATCCGAGTATTACATGTTCTCACTCATATAATGAACCTTGAACATCCAATGTAATATTATAAGAAAATGACTGACAGTACTAGGAAACTATGGGGGGGAGGGGGATGGGATTAAATTAATAGTAGCAAATATCTGTCTGGGGATGGAGAAACAACAGGGTGCCTGAATGAAATGTAATTGTACACCTAACCTTAACTGTACCCCACAAAACCATAATAAAAAATATTGATTAAAAAAAAAGAATTGACAGTTATATCTTCACTTTGAATAATTACCTTTATTATTATAAATTGCTCCCTTGGTTTCATGTAATGTGTTTTGTCTTGACTTCAAGTTCATCTTGTACTAAAGTTAAAATTTCAACAGGGTGTGGTGGCTCACACCTATAATCCCAGCATGTTGGGAGGCCAAGGTCTGAGGACTACCTGAGCCCATGGGTTCTAGACCAGTCTGGGCAACTTGGTGAGACCGCATCTCTACAATAAATCAAGAAAAATTAGCCAGATGTGGTGGTGCATGCCTATAGTTCCAGCTACTTGGATGGCTGAGGCAGAAGGATCCCCTGAGCCCAGCAGGTCAAGGCTGTGGTAGCCGTGAGCGTGCCATTGCACTTCAACCTGGGCGACAGAGTGATACTTATACTCAAAAAAAAAATTGCTGCAATTTCCACTTATTTTTGTTAATGTCATGACAGTATGTCTGTCTATTCTTCTATTTTTTAATATTTCTTGTTCAATTTACTACAGATATTGATTTTTTTGGTATAGTATATAGTTTTGATATTTGAAGCTAATCCAGAAGTATTTTTCTAGGTGAGAAACCTGTTTTTATGCTTAATCTTCTGATATCTTGTGCTTTTGTACTTTGGCTCTGTTTACTTTTTAATATATATAGCTCTTTTTCATTTGAATTGCTCTATGTTATTTCTTTGTATTATTATTTTATGTTATGTTTTATTCTCCTAGTAAGTTGCAAGGTTTAGAGATGTGTTTTTGGTTTTCCTGTTGGTTACCTTTGTAACTCTTTAGAGTACAAAGGGGGACCAGAAAAAAACCCAGAATTACCCTTTGGAGGATGGGTCCCTTATAGTACAAGCTTTCCCCACTAGGTAATTGTTCTAGGAACCCATCAGCTTCAGTGTACCAGCTAGTGTTGCTGTGAGAGGCTGCATTTAATTTCAGTGCATTTTTTGTGGAGACCCTTTCAGTGCATTTGCCCATTTCATGATGGGGGATTTATGAGCATACCTGCCCCCACCACACTGAGTGTTCAGCAGTTTTTGACCAAAAATAACATGACCTCCATGCCTCACCCTCCCTATTCACCTGATCTTGTTCCGAGCAACATTTTTTTGTTTCCCTGAATAAAAAATTTCCTCAAAGGGAAATAAATGTTTTGCCAATGTGGAAGAGGTGAAACAAAACATGGCAGAAGCTCTAAAAAGCATAAAAAATGGTGAGTTCAAACGTTGTTTTAAGCAGTGAAAAAACCTCTTGATAGGTGTATTACATCAAACGAAGAGTACTTTGAAGGTGAATGAAGTTTAAACGTGCATGAATAAATACACAATTTTTTATAAATAAATTCTAGTTATTTTTGGGTCCCCTTGTATGTTTAACCCTCTATATCTTGATTGAACAATTTTAGTGACTGTCGATATTTATTCAACCTCTTTCAACTCCTTGTTCTCCCTCCTCCTTCTTTTAACTCCCATACCTGATCTTTATATTCTCTTTTTTTTTTTTTTTAACTCATGTTGGGGTTCTCTGTTTAGCTGGAAAATAGTAAATTCAAACTGTTGTTTCACACTTTAACCATTGTGGGCTGTAATTGACAAGATGAGGAGTTAGCAAACATGTGCTACCTCCCAAGTTGCCTCTCCTCCTGATTGTTTTTTGTGGTATCACTGAGCTTTAAAATACTTACTTCCATTTCCCTTCAATCCTGACATGCTCAGGACAAGCCTGTGGCATAATGGGTGACACATTTTCTGTACCTAAGATCACCTAGCCTCCTAATACCCATGTTTTCTGGTTGAAGCTCCTTCCCTCCATCACATAAAATAATTAGACGGTAAGTCTGTGGCAGGCCCCAGGAACCTGCATTCTAAACAAGTACCTTGAGTGAGTGTATTCACAAGAATTCCTCAGCCCCACATTGAGACTACTGCTCCAGGAATTGAAATTACTCTAGAGCCCAAAGATCTACTGTTTTGTGCAGTATTCCCAAGGCTAGGAATGACAGGTACGTGGGGCAGCTACTGCATTCTGCTTTGCCCACTTACATGTCATATTTCTTCAAAGTTGCCTTCATATATACTGAGGATGGGAATGAGGGTGATGTGCCTGATGATCCATTGGGTTTTTTTTCAGTCTGACTTACTGCACTATTTTTCACTGGGTTAAAAATAAATAAAGGCCAGGCACGGTGGCTCATACCTGTAGGCAGAGGCGAGAAGATTGCCTGAATCCACAGATCCGAGACCAGCCTGGGCAACATGGCAAGACCTTGTCTCTACAATAAATCAAAAAAATAAAAATAAAAATAAGCTGGGCATGGTGGTGCATGACTGTAGTTCCAGCTACATGGAAGGCTGAGGTAGAGGGATCATCCGAGCCCAGCAGGTTGGGGCTGCGGTACTGTGAGCATCATGCAGCTGCACTCCTCTCCAGCCTGGGTGACAGAGTGAGACTCTGACTCAGAAAAATAAAAAATAAAAATAAATAAATTCATAAATAGGCTCAATAGCACACTCATTTATACCACAAGTAGCTCCTAACTATATGTAGAGATGACTTTATAAAATGGTAATATTCTAATTATGTCTTGTATTCTTCCAGTGTGATGAAGAAAAGTGATACATACGTATCCTTGAGGGATTGTCTCGGATGCTGCTCAAGATTCAGACTCTGGTGTGGTGCTCGAATTTGATTCCCAGCCTTGCCACTTAGGAAAGTTTCTCACATTCTCCAAAGCCGAATTCTTCATTTGTAAATGAGGAGGTCAGTAGTTCTACCAAAGGATTCCTGTTAGGATTAAATGAGACAACACATGTAAAGTGATTTCAACAGTACCTGGGTATGTAATAAACTCTGACTATTCTTGGCATCCAGAGGAATGGTTATTTAAGTGCAATTCCTAATCATTAGAAAGATTGCTGGCAGTTTTTATACACTTGGAAAGGCTTGAATATAACTACAAAACTATAAATAGAACTAAGCTCAAGGTTTAGTTTTATTTCTCAGGCAAATCCAAAATCCTTTATCTCTTTGTACATCTGTCCCTTTCCTCATGCTCCTTGGCGCTACCATGTTTCATTTTAAAGAAAAAACATCACGATCAAATGTAAGGAACTAAAGAGAGCTGAGTATTTTTGTTGGAACTGTTAGCATTCCGTGAAAGCTTTATCCCTGGTGTGAGTGCTGGGAATTAAGTGACTTGCAGTTTTGCAGAGAAACGTGGGGCTATTTAGGGGACAACAGGAAACACAGGCCCCTTTCCTGACTTTGATTTTGGCATCCAAACCTGTGCTCCCTTTTCTGGCACTCAAAATTGGTAGCACAATACCTGCCCTGCATTCTGCTGAAAGATAGCATCAGAATGAAGGGCATGAATGGAATGTCTGAAGAGTCCGAACACACCCAGGCACTGTCATGGAGGGCTTTCCTATAAGCCTTCCTCCTTTGCTTCAGGGCTAAGGCTAGATATTTATAGCCAGAGGCTGTGTGGTGAGAAGAGACTGGTCCTCCTCAAGAAGCTATGCTTTGAAATACAGACAAGACAAGGCAGCGCTAACAAACTACAGCTAACCGAGGCTCCCTTTCTAAGGCTTTTAAGGTTGTACCTGCCTCTCATTCCCATCCTTTTTGTCTTCTCACCCTCTTTGCTGGATCTGCTATCTCCTCTCATCTTGCATCCTTGGCGTGGGCCATCTCTCTCCATGTAGTTGAACTCAGATTCCCCCCATCCTAGACACAGCCTTCCCAACCTGGCTTTCACCCTCCTGACTGGCCTATCTGCCCTCCATTGCTTCCTTGGTTCTCACTTGCTGCTGTGGCTTATTCTCCACACATGCTTTGCTCTGCTCTTTGCCATCTGGTTTCTCACCGCCCCCTGAACTCATAATCACTTAAGAGTGACTTCCAATCGCCAAACCCACCAGACACATTTCCATCCAGTCTCCTCAGCAGGATGTCAACACCCTGTCTCCTTTATATCCCTTATATAAATGTAAACGACATTTTTCAAGATTCTCTTTTTGATCTTTTTCTCTTGCTACACTCGCTCAGCCCTTGGCGATGTCATCCTCTTTGACGACTTCAGATCTGGGCCACATCAGTTAAGAGTGATTTCTGTTTCCCAGATCCACTTAAAACTTATCTCCAGAGATGCCTAGACCTCTTGGATGGTTTGGGGTGTCAAAATCAGTATTTCCTAAGGCCACTCATCCCCTGGAGATCAGTTCTTCTGCTGGCCCTGAACTAAAACTGCAACCCCATTCTCTTTCACCTTCTACTTTTAGTCAGTTGCTAGGATCAATTGAGAATTTCATCACATCTCCTGCACCTTCTTTCTATTAGAGCTACCCTGGCCAGGCCCGCATGTCTGGCTTGGATGATTTCAAAAGTAGGCTCTTGATGGGTCTCTCCAGCATCTCTGTGCACCTCTCCTGCACACTACTTTTGGACTGATCTTAAAGTCTTACTTTGGTCCTGTCACATAAGTCTCATTACTGACTAAATCAAGTTTAGCTGCCATAGTGGACATTCAAGCATCCCTATCCTAGCTCAGGTTAGCTCTTCAGACAATCAAGTTTGTCTTTTTATCTACCTTATCCCTCACAGACCTTCATTCCCTCAAAGACCTTCATTCAGTAGACAATGAATTATTGAATGTCTCTTATGGACCAAGTACTGTGTTAGACACTACCATGTTAGATGCCAAGGATATGCAGTGATGGACAAGATAGACAAAATCGTTGCAGTCATGGATTTTATATCCTAGAAGGTTTCAGATTGTGTTTTATTTATTGGACTTTGTGTTTGGCAAAGTCAGCAACCTAAAGGGACTTGCTTGAATTTTGCTACTTACTACCATTACTATTTTCAAATTCTGCTGTTCAGCAACTTTCACTGCAATCACAAACAGCCGTAACATTTCAGTGTTCCAAAACAACAAATATTACTAGGAAGCTGAAGAAACAGGAGAAGAAACACATGAAGAAAGAAAAGAAACGACTGGCTGCACTTGCCCTTGCACCTCCAGAAAACAGCAGTAGTACTCCAGAGGAATGTGAGGTGATTGCTGAAAAACCCAAAAAGAAGAAAAAGCAAAAGTCCCAGGAGGATCCTCAGAAGAATGGAATGGAAGAGCCATCTATCTCTCCAAACCCAAGAAAACGAAATCTTTTTCCAAGGAGGAATTGGTTAATAATGATCTTGAAGACACGGCAGTCCAAGTCTTCCCAAGAGGAAGAAATCCTCACCCAAAGAGGAAATAGCTAGTGATCCTGAAGAGGCAGGCAACAGGAGTGTCTCCAAGAAAAAGAGGAAATTCTCTTCCAAGGAACAACCAGTCAGCAGTGGACCAGAAGAGGCTGCTACCAGGAAGATTAGAATGGACATTCCCTGGGAGGGGGGCATAGCATAAGGTGACAATTTCCCATTCCATGTCCTGCCCCCAATAAAAAACAAAATTCAGAAAAAAATAAATAAAATAAAACAACAAATAGTTATATCTTATTCATGTGATTCACATGCTGCAGGTAGGCTGGAGCAGATATGCTTCAGGTGGAAAATTAAATAAGGTTTCACATGTTATTGTCATGGTAAAAGGCAGACACTCCCGGGGAGTGAATTGAAGCATGTGATGAGGCTCAAGGTTTAGGATCAGAACTAGCTCTTCTGCTCTGATTCCCTCCATCAAAGTTCCATGATATGAGGCCAACAATACTGGAGGGGGCAGAATACTTCTCCCTTGAAGATCAGAGGACAAAGAAATGTAGTCTGCCACACCTACAGTCTTCAAGAACAGACTCAAAACCCTTCTTTCTAATGTACTTTTTGGAAGTTGCTGTAGGGATCTCAGTATACATTCTTTACGTTTTATAGTCTATTTTGAATTAATATACCAGTGCAAGTGAAGTATAAGAATCTTGCAACTGTATAGTCCATCTTTCATCTCTGTTATGTTACAGTGCTATATGTAATACATTATCTATATTATACATTCCAAAATATGTTTTAATTTTTGTTTTGAACAATCATATGCGCTTTTATAAAATTAAGAGAAAAAATAATCTTATGATTATATAACATATTTTCCATTTCAAGTACTGTGCCTTGTTTTCTGAAGATCCAGGTTTCCATCTGTTATTATTTCCCTTCATCCTGAAGAACTTTCTTTATTTAGTGTTTGCTCTGCTGACAATGATCTCTCTCTTTCTCTTGTTTATCGGCAATTGTCTTTATTTTGTCTTTATTCTTGAAGGATAGTTGAACTTAAGATAGAACTAGACAGTAGTAATCTTTTCTCTTTCAGTCTTTAAAGATGTCATTCCACTTGTCCTGGAATTCTTTTTGTCGAATTATTCTCTCTACTTTCCTTCACCCTATTCCATATTCTCTGGTTTTATCCAGGAGAAACTGGATACTAGTCAATTTTTATTGACTCGAAATTGGATACTAGTCACTTGTAATATGGAAATATACAGGAGGGAGGAGGGGCATGACTGAATCCATGGTTCTGGAAACAGAAGAGACAAAAGTATCTTTATATCAGATTATATACCTATATTGCCAGATAGGCAAAATCAGTCTATTAGAATATGAAAATTTTATAAAATAGACTGTACAAAGTAAATTTACAAAATGTATACCTTTTCTTTATGCTAGCAATAAAAAGTTGGAAGTTTAAAAGTTTTTTTTTTGTTTTGTTTTGTTCTTGAGTTGAAGTCTCACTCTGTCACCCAGGCTGGAGTACAGCAGCACTTATGGCCACCACAGCTTTTACCTACCTGGGTTCATGCAATCCTTCTGCCACAGCCTTCCACGTAGCTGGAACTACAGGTGTGCGCCACCATACCCAGCTAATTTTTTGATTTATTGTAGAGACGAGGTCTCACCTTGTTGCCTAGGCTAGTCTCAAACCCCTGAGCTCAGGTAATCCTCTCACCTCTGCTTCCCAAAGTGCTAGGATTATAGGCATGAACCACAGTGCCTGACTGTAAGAAAGTTTTAAATATCATTCATATATTAAAAAAACAATAACATTTAGAAATAAATTTATCAACAAGTTTCAGCATGCTTATGACTATAACTTTCAAAGATTATTGAACACAAACATGAATAAATAGAAAAATAGTTCATATTTTTATATGAGAAGATAGAATTTTTAAAAATTATCAGTCATTTCAAGGTACTTTGATTTACTACAGACTCCTCATTTTTCGGAAATATACCCAATCATTACATTGTTCATGTGGAAGAGTAAACGTCTCAAAATTGTTGGAAAATAATCAAATTTAAAATCTGATTAATGAATATATGGGAACTTAATATACACAAAGGTGCCATTTCAAGCCAGGTCAAAAAGGATGATTTGTTTAATGAACAATGCTGACTAGGGTCTATCCATTTAGAAGAAAACAAACCTAGAATTTAATTTGTATCACATAAAGAAACAAATTCCAAATGGATTAGGGTGCTATGTAAAAAATTAAATTCTAAAAATACCAGAATAAAATTTAATATACTATTTGTATTATTTGGGAGTGACTTGTTAGTAAGAAAGGAAATAAAGAAGTAAGTGAAGAAAAATATATAATATGATAGGGAATATGCTTAATATAATTTTATATATTTATATGTATATGTGGTATATATATTTGTATATGTATATATGCATATACACATTTGACTACATACAATATAAAATAATTGTACTGCAAAGGACACACTAAATAGAATCCAGACAAATAAAATACCAGGGAAAATATTTATAGCACATACAGTATATACCTACAGTAAATCCTTCCATATAGAGAAATCCTACTTATTTGAAAAAGGAAAATCAGCCCAACAGAAAAATGAGCAAAAGGATAAGTAGCTAAGATGGCTATAAATTCTCATGCCATTTTTGGAAAGCAGCTATCCAATCAGGAGTCAGATTTCCCAGTCCCTGCCCTTCCCCATCTAATGATGTCATGTGACTAGTTCTCACCAATAGAAGAGACTTTGTCATTATTAGGGCCAAAGAGGTTAAGAAAAGAGAGTCAACTGGGCGTGGTGGCTCAAACCTGTAATCCAGCAATTTAGGAGGTAGAGGCAAGAGGAATGCCTGAACCTAGTGGTTTGAGACCACCCTGGGCAACTTCGCAAGACCTCATCTCTACAATAAATTAAAAAATTAGCCAAGCATGGTAGCATGCAACTGTGGTTCCAGCTACTTGGAAGACTGAGGCGGAAAGCCTGCCTGAACCCAGCAGGTTGAGGCTGCGGTGGCCATGAGTGTGATTCTGACTCAAAGAAAGAAAGAAAGAAAAGAGTGTTGCTTTGCCACAAGAGGGAAAGAAACCTCATTCCCGAATCATTTCCTGGAAAGAAGTCCACCAAATACCCTCTTAGACTGTTACATGAATGAAAATTAAACTATTATTTTATTTCTCTGAAAGTCTGGACTTTCTTTATTATTGAATTACATTACCTAACAAATGTAGGATATAAATATACAGTTCAAAAAATGTGAAAAGCCCAATAGTCAATGAATGTATGACTATAAGTTTCACCTCCCTGGCAGTCAAAAAATGCAAATGAACAGAGATACACCATTTGAAAAGTCCATCAAATTTACAAAAACTTAAAAAATAATATCTAGGAAAGTTAAGATCAGAGAAATAGACATTGTTTGTGGGCAAGTACAATATTATAGTATCGTAGGGATATTGGAATATCTTTGGGGAATTCATCTGACAATATTTAATAAAATTGACTATATATTTAAATACAACATCATATATAATGCTTTGTTGTTGTTTTTCTTGTTGGAAATGTATACCTTGAATCTAATCAAGCCTCTAACTCTAACTTCCAGTTTTAGAAATTCCAGAAGGAAAAAGTTAAATGATTCTCATGGGGGGAAAATAGAGAAATGCAGAATGAAGAACATTCTACCAGATAACTTAACTGAACACTTTAAACACCAATGCCTTAAAAAAAAAAAAAAAAAAAGCAAGACTCCTAAAGAGACCAAGAGTCAAAAAACTAGACACAATAAATACATTTACCTAGAACGAATCCTTTTTAGAAAATAAAAACTATAAAGAACATTCTTTTTTTGTTGTTGTTGTTGAGTTGGAGTCTCACTCTGTCGCCCAGACTGGAGTGCATTGGCACTCTCCTGGCCATCGTAGCCTCGGCCTGCTGGGCTCCGGCGATCCTTCCACCTCAGCCTTCCAAGTAGCTGGAACTACAGGCGTGCGCTACCGCGCCCAGCTAATTTTTTATTTATTGTAGAGAGACAAGGTCTCGCCAAGTTGCTCAGGCTGGTCTTGAACCTCCGGACTCAGGCAATCCACTCGCCTCAGCCTCCCAAAGTACTGGGATTACAGGCTGAGCTACCGAGACCAGCCAAAGAACATTCTTAGGATAATTGAGGAAAATTTGAATATGGACTGAATATTAGATGATATTATGAAATTATTTTTTCTAGAGAGGCATGCTGAAATATTTAGCAGTGAATTGTCAAGTAGTATAGCGAATGCATGAAGGCTATAGATTTAGAAATCTAGATAATGCATAGCATGCACTTAGCACTTGCATTTGGACTAGCAGTCCCATTTTTGTGAACCTGCAGTACAAAATAAACGTGCTAACACGTGCAAATGAATGTTCAAGGGTATTTGTTTCCTCATTGTTTGTTGTGACAAAAAACTAGAAACAACTGGAAGGTCTATCATTCGAAGAAGGTGAAGAAACTACAGTTTTTCCATGTCATGGAATACTACAGAGCATCCAAGAAGAATAAGTAAGATTGACCTGTACTGATTTGGAAGGATATGGATGGTATATTAAGTAAGAAAAATGTTTTAGAATAATAGTACAGTATGAATCTATTTTGTAGACAATGTTCATATAAAAACAATCATGCCCCCTCCAAACTATCATCTATCAAGCATCTGTCTATCTATCATCTATGTATATGTATACATGTGTGTATATGGGGAAAGGAATTGGAAAGATATACAGAAAGAAATCCATATATCATTTCACTTATTACAATTAGTGTGAATTGCCATTCCTTTTTTTTTTTTCACTCATTCAATCAACAAAGCTGTATTGAGTTTCTACTAGAGGCCAGGCATTGTTCAAGGCATCAACAAATGAAAAAAAACAACATTCCTTGCCTTGTAGGGCTTACATTCTAGTGGGAAGAGAAATAAAACAAATAATAAACAACCAAATAATGTGCTGATAGTACATCAGGAGAGTGCTATGGAAAAATATAAAATATAGGAGAAGGATAAGAGGTGCTGGGGGTGGAGGTGGAGTGGAAACCGTTGTCTTTTTAGATAGTGTTGTCAGATAAGTCTTTAATGAGCAGATTGCATTTACCCAATGACCTAAAGGAGGAGAGGGAGCCATCTAAATTACAATTGTTAAAAACTTTATAAGATACATTCTTTTTATTTACTTATTTATTTATTTTGGTTTTGAGTCAGAGTCTCACTCTGTTACCCAGGCTGGAGTGCAATGGCATGATCATGGCTATCGCATCCTCAACCGGCTGGGCTCAGGTGATAATTCCATCTCAGCCTTCTGAGTAACTAGAACCATAGGTGCATGCCACCACACCCGGCAGATTTGAATTTATTGTAGAGACGAGGTCTCACCAAGTTGCCCAGGCTGGTCTCTAACCCCTAGGCTCAGACAATTCCCTCACCTCCGCCTCCCAAAGTGCTGGGATTACAGGAGTGCGCTGTCATGCCTGTTGTAGCAGATAAATTCTGATCTACCCATGACACCTCTCCTACTTTCCAACATTGTTATGGGTTTATTCTTATGTCAATTCTTTTTGCAATGGGATCTTGGGAAAGAGAGAAAATTGACACGTGCTCAGTTTGTCATCTTAAGCCAAGTTCTCTTCTGCTGTTCTTATGAGCATCTCTGTCTGCATTCATGCAGTTTCTTCTACCTGGTACACTCTTATTTGCACATAGAGTTTCCAGTTAAACAACAGTAGATCTGGGAACTATTCATGGAACTGTTTAAGCACTAAGACATGATATGAACCCCGGGATTCAGTTTGTTTTGGTTAGGAAGAGGTACGAGCCATGACAAGTGCCTATTTTCAAACTTCCTCTTTTCTTTTAATGAAAAAAGATGCATCTGTTGGAACAAAATTTCCTACTGGTCTGAGACTCACAAGAGATCTTTGCTCTTTCTGTCAGCAGCACAGACCAGGAGCCTCCTGAAGTTATTAACCTACTTTCTAATTGGCACCTCCTGCCTGGTGTAAGTTATAGGGCCAGATTTATAGTGAGCACTGTGGTAGGAGAGGATAAGCCAGTCCAAATCACCCATCAAAGAACTGACACGACACACACAGATAGCATGCCAGAACCAAGTAAGTGGGTTAGCCGTTCCCTTCAAGTATGCAGAGGTCATTCATTGAAGATGACTTTTGAAAGAACACAATCCTTAGGTTTAGTGATGTACTTTGTTAAAGCAGGAAAAGGAAATCTTTCCACGTGCAGGTGTATTCCTTCTCTGGAAATGACTGGGAGCATGTTGTTCTCACTCCAGATTAGGAAGGAACCCCTGGGAATCACTGTGTCTGTTACTCAGCTTCTAGGTGAAGGTGAGGAAATTCCTTTCAATAACTGAAAAGCGGAGATGCCACTACTTCCACAGAAATACTTTTTGTCATAAAAGGTGAATTTTTTTGTTCAAGTCAACATTTACAAATGATCAGAAATGCATACTTGGTAGGAAAGGGACTTGGAAAGATTTTTTTTCCTTTCTGGTCCATTTTGTGCCATCCAGGCACCGAGTCTGCCTGCTTGTCCTCAATGTGCCCCAAAAAGAAAAAAGTTGAAGGATAATAGTGAAAACACTAAAAATAAAAATAAAAAAAACCCACCTAGAGCAGCCCAGTAAACAGGGTGGAGAGTAGGAGTTCATGGAGCAGCAGTGGACAGTTGTGACTGCTCAGCCCTGCCCGACTCCACAAAGTGTCTGCCCCCAGCAACAAGTACCTGTCCTCTGCTTGGACTGCAAGCTCCCAAGACCCCAACTCTGCATAATAGTGCCCACCTTGAATCTTGTATTTCCCACCAACGATTCTTCCCCACTTGCTCCCAGAATAAATCAGGCCAAGGACATCCAACTGGAAGCACCATTGACTCTTTCTCCTATGCCGGTATCTGAGTCAAGCTTGGAGACTCAAAGCTATATTCTATTTTTTTCTAGAGCGACATGTTGGTATGACCCTTGCCTACCATTTACATGTCCCTAGACTTCTCTTCCACTCACATACTATTCTCCCAGGCTACATGTACCATGTATGACATATTCCAGTGCTGTTCCACTTTGCCTTTGCAGCTATTCAGCAACACAGATCAACTATCACAACAATCCCTCACATTAAAATGGCACTTAGAGTTTATAAAGTCAATATGTATTGACTCTGTCTATCTTATTAACTGCCCTCTCAGGTCGGTAATATTACCCACTTTTTCTAATTGAAATTGTTTATGGGCATACCACCCTGAATGTGCCCAATCTTGTCTGTTCTAAATGAGGAAATTGAGGCACAGAAAGTTAGGCACTTTCTGTTATTTTTTTTCTTTCTTTTTTTGAGTTGAAGTCTCACTCCGTTGTCCAGGCTACAGTGTAGTGACATGCTCACAGCCACCCCAGCATCGACCTGCTGGGCTCTGGCGATCCTTCCGCCTCAGCCTTCCAAGTAGCCTGAACTACAGGTGTGTGCTACCATGCCCTGCTAATTTTTGATTTATTTTAGAGGTGAGGTCTCGCCAAGTTGCCCGGGCTGGTCTCGAACCCACGGGCTCAGGCAATCCACTTGCTTTGGCCTCCCAAAGTGCTGGGATTACAGGCTGAGTCACTGAGTCCGGTCTGTTAGGCACCTTCTTAAATCTAACCACCTCATCAGTGACAGACTGATGCCAGAATCCAGGTCTTCTGGTTTCTCATTCTCGCTATCCTGTCTCTCAGCTATCAGCCCATCCCTATTTGCTTGGGCTGGAGCTCTCCACTTTTCGGGCTCCCTTGCCAGCCGGCTTTCTGTTAGGTTCAGCCAGTCAGAAGCATTTGGGAGAGATTGGCAGGTGGGAAGAGGGTGAACGGGGCCTCACCAGTGTCCAGTTCCAGTCAGCATTGTTCTCATAGCTGCAGAAGAAAGGCTCCAACTGCCCGCTGTGTGACTGCCCCCACTAAACCCCATGAATCTCTGTGCTTGTTCAAAGAAGCCGACAGCGGCTGGGCCATGCCCCTTCTCAGCTGGACAACCAGCTGGGCTACACTTTCTGCCTTGCCCTGGGTCAGGCCTACTGGGCCATTTGAGTACCTGTGGGTACACTTTCAGTCCCTTGAGTGATTTGAGCACCCTCTGGGTTGTGCTTTCACCTCAGGAATCCAAGGCACAGCCAGGCTTCTGGAAGCACAGGCACCTGCAGACCCAAGCCTCTCCCCAGAACATGTCAGCCACCAAGAACGCCCTGCTTAGAGGTCTAGGCACTAGCAGTCCCCCTCAAATCTCATCTCCAGCACATGGTACCCTATCCTCAGAGGTCAGAGCACCAGCTGCGCAGAGATGCCCCTTTGAGGTTTACGTGGGACCCCACAATTCCTAAATGCCGATAACAACACCCCTCCCCTTTCCTTCTGCCAGCCTGGGATGGCAGTTGCTTCCTGCTAGAAGTAATCTCAGGGTTACCTGAGCATCTGCTTTTTGTTCCTTCAGGCTTCCAGTGCCTGTGAGAGATTTATAATTACCTGTGGTTGCATGCGGCACTGTGCCCTTGGGAGGCAAAGCCTCAATCCAGATGGCTGTCTCTGGTGCCGTGGCAGAACTTGCAGAGAGAAGGTGACAAGCCAAACTTTCAGGCCTTCCATTCTGTTTCTTGGCGGAACAGTTCACAGCCTTGAAGATATGTAACTTCTCCAGAATCGATGGGAGCTCCTGTGGGAGATGCAAAGTGCAACGACTTTTTCTTTTTGGGTATGAAACCCTGACATGCTCTAGAGCTCTGGATCCCTAGGAACTGGAGGAGATAATGGGTAGATGTCCCAGAATGGGCGAGAGGTGTGAAGATATTCTGTGCTTGGTGAATGCACTCTGAGTGGCACTCACAAGAAGCTTCTGATAGCACACAACGGAGATGACATGCTTTGGATAGTGACCAGCTTTTGCCCCAGCCATGATGGTGCTCAGTCACTGGGCGAATGTACTTAATGCCATGAATTGGCCTGGAAGTCCTGCCTGTATTCCAAACACAGGGTGATCTGGCGGCTGCCAGTTGGTGAGTGCCTGAGCTGCCGAAAACAGAAGCGTATATACTGAGCCCCTTCCTGAGGGCCAACTGCGGGGGCGGCTCCAATGGATCCCTTCTACTAAGAGGAGAGAAGCAATGTATACTTACTGGAATAGACCCTTCCACTCGATGGAGATTTGTCTTTTGGCTGCAATAACATCCTCATCCGTTCTCTTACGGAATATTTTATTTGCTGTCACGGTGGATTGTACAAATGACATGCAGCAGAGGCTTATAACTGTGGGATCCATAGTCTTGCACTTCATCACCCAGAAGCATCTGGCTTAACAGAAGGTCGGAATGTCCCTCTGACGAGGCAGATATAGTGCAGGTTGGGAGAAAACACCTGAGATGTTGGAACACCATTCGGCAGTATGTGGTCATGGATATATGATGCTATTTCCCCTACAACCAGGGTGCAAGTGTCTAGAAATCAAGACACAAAGATGAACTCGGCTCCTGTCACTAGTAAACCCACTTGCAGAATGTTTTCTTCCCATTCTAGTTACTTTGGAGGTGTAGTTCTCAGTTAACAACAGATGAATGCTTCCACCAGGGGACACAATGGTTCCATTGCTTTGAACGTTGGGACTTTTGGCTGGGCGCAGTGGCTCACACCTATAATTCCAGCATTTTGGGAAGCTAAGATGATAGAATTGCCTGAGCCCACAGGTTCGAGACCAGCCCAGGCAACTTGGCGAGACCTCATCTCTACAATAAATCAAGAAAAATTAGTCAGGCATGGTGGCACATACCTGTAGTTCCAGCTACTTGGAAGGCTGAGGCAGTAGGATTGCCTGAGCCCAGCAGGATGAGGCTTTGGTGGCCGTGAGCATGTCACTGCCCTCCAGCCTGGGTGACAGAGTGAAACTCCTACTCAAAAACAAAAAAAAAAATAAGTTGGGACTTCTGCCTGGACATTTTGGACTTTCCATATCACTGAACTAATAGGCAAAGAAGGGTTTACCCCCCACTGACTGGGAGGATGGCTCTTGATTTCCAAGCAGAACAAGGAGGTTTCTAGGAGAGGGAGGACTATGTGTGGAATCTAGCAAACTCTCTGGGGCAACGCTTAATACTATGAAGTTCAATAACAAGAGTTGATAGAAAATTATATTAATCTAAGGAAAAAAAGGACTGTAGAAGATTCAGAAGTGAAAGTAAAAGGCAGAAGTAAATTGCTATTGTTGTATGAAATCTCAAGAAGGAGTAGAAGGTTGTGTAGAGATGATGGGGAAATGAAAGCTAGAATCAATAATGGAAGAAGAAAGATCAAAAACAAAAATCAACAATGGCCTTGTGCCCTGTTATAAAAATGAGGAACTGGCCGGGCTCTGTGGCTCAGCCTGTAATCCCGTGCCTTTGGGAGGCTGAGGTGAGTGGATTGCCTGAGCCCGCGAGTTTGAGACCTGCCTGGGCAGCGAGACCTCATCTCTACAATAAAACAAAAAATCAGCCGGGTGTGGTAGCGCATGCCTGTAATTCCGGCTACTTGGAAGGCTGAGGCGGAAGGATTGCTGGAGCCCAGAGGATCGAGGCTGTGGTGGCCGGGAGCGGCCACTGCACTCCAGTCTGGGCGACAGAGTGAGACTCCAACTCAAAAAAAAAAAAAAAACAAAAACCAAAAAAGAGGAACTGTAGCAGTGATACCTTGTCTTGTTATTGCATTGTTTTATTTAAGCCTTATTGTCAATAGTTAACTTTATCATTTAGCCTCTAAGTTATAGAAATGGGTTTATAGAGATGAGATGGTGAAGGAACTTGCAACAATCTTGTCATATGCAGGTGCGGTTCATGGTGCCCCAGAACGATTACAATCATCAACAAAGATCACTGATAGCTGGGCTCGGTGGCTCAGCCTGTGATCCCGCGCCTTTGGGAGGCTGAGGTGAGTGGATTGCCTGAGCCTGCGGGTTCGAGACCCG
>NW_007258350.1:101851-150294 GCF_000164805.1 Carlito syrichta
TCGGTGGCTCAGCCTGTAATCCCGTGCCTTTGGGAGGCTGAGGTGAGTGGATTGCCTGAGCCCGCGAGTTTGAGACCTGCCTGGGCAGCGAGACCTCATCTTTACAAAATATCAAAAAATCAGTCGGGCATGATAGCGCATGCGTGTAATTCTGGCTACTCGGAAGGCTGAGGCGGAAGGAAAGCCAGAGCCCAGCAGGTCGAGGCTGTGGTGGCCGGGAGCGGCCACTGCACTCCAGTCTGGCCAACAGAGTGAGACTCCAACTCAAAAAAAAAAAAAAGATCACTGATCACAGATCACCATAATAGATATAATAATAATGAAAAAGTTAGAACTATTGCAAGAATTACCAAAAAATGATGCAGAGACACAAAATGAGCACATGCTGTTGTAAAAATGGCACCATTAGACTTGCTTGGTGCGCAGTTGCCACAAACCTTCGATTTGTAAAATATGCAATATCTGCCAAGAACAATAAACAAATCACAATGAAACGAGATATACCTGAACCTGAATGTTCACAGTCACATTATTGATGATACCCAAAAGGTGGAACCAACCCAAATCTCAGTCAACAGGTTAATGACTAAGTAGAACATGGTATACCTGTACTATGGAATATTATTCAACTATAAAAAGGAATGAAGTGCTGACACATATTACAATATGGAAGAACCTTGGGACAATTGTGCTAAGTGAAAGAAACAAGTCATAAAGACTGGCTTACTGTATGATTTCATTTATATAAAATTTCCAGAAAAGTCACTTCCACAGAGGCAGAAATTTGCGGGTTTTAGGGCTGATGTGAAGGGGAGGATGGAGGGGATGATCCTTCAGCTTTAGCCTTCCAAGTAACTGAAAATACAGGCATGTGCCACCATGCCTGGATAATTTTTCTTGATTTATTGTAGAGATGAGGTCTCGCCAAGTTGCCCAGGCTGGTCTCGGATTCATGAACTCAGGCAATCTTTTCACCTCCACCTCCCAAAGTGCTGGGATTACAAGCATGAGCCATCGTGCTTGGTGGAATGATGTCTTTAAATGAGTGAATTGTGTGCTCTGTGAATTATATTTTAATAAAGTTGTTACTCCCAAAATTACCTAAATAATGAGGAAATTTATTTTTTCTATCACAAGAAGTCCAGAATGAGATCAGTTTAACAGTGGATTAATTCAGTGGGTTAACCATGCCCTTAAAGACCTCAGTTTCCCCATCTTTCTGCTTTTCATCTTCAGTTAACTGCCCTCATGGTTTTGAGATGACTGTAGCACCTTCAGACCTTCTGGAGACAGAAAAGAGAGAGTTCATTCCTTATGTCCTTTTATTTAGGGAAGAAAAGCCTTCTTCCCTCAGTAGTCCCCAAGCTACAACCATCATATCTCATTGACTGTCAGGAGTCTCCTCCCAAACACTGAACCTGTTCCAGGAAAAGGGGCAGGGATCACATGACTGACTCAGAGCATCAGGTTTAACCCTGAATCCTCAGCAGGGGTGAACACTAATTTTAACCAGGGCTCTGACAGAGTGAAAGAAGGAGACAATTGTGGCCAGGTAGACAATCCCAGTGTCTGCAGAAAAGGATCTAGAAATCCTTGCAGAAGGGTTTATAGAATTTTCTTGCAAGAAGAATGAAATCGGAGTTGACTGTGAATTTACATCTATCTATCATCTACCTCTAATCAATCAATCTACCTCTATCAATCATCTATCTATCTGTATTATCTATTTGTCTATCTTTCCCTATCATCTATCTATCTGTCTCTGTCATCTACCTATCATCTATCAATCAATCATCTACCTCTATCATCTATTATTAATCTATTATCTCTCTATTTCTATCATCGATTATCTACCAGCCATCTATCTCTACTATCTATCATCCATCAATAATCTATCTGTAACACCTATCAATCTCTATCATCTCTATCTATAATGTATCTAACAATCATCTATTATCATCTATCAATTTTCTATTTAGCTCTATCATCTATTATATATCAATCATCTATCACCTATTATCTATGTATTAATCATCTATCTATCATCTATTCTATCATCTACCTACCTACCTACATGCACACATGCATGTACACATACACACACAGACGTAAAATGCCTACACCTTTGATTTCTTGAAACTAAGGGATGTCGATTTTTACCTTTTTTCAATCTAAGATACACATTTTCCATAAAGTGTTCCAAGTATGGGAAGATCAGAAAGAAGCACACCAAAATGGAGCCAGGTCAGCTGACATTTTCCTCACCTCAGGGGGACAACGTGGCCTGCGCCGTGTTGGCTACCTCTCCACCCTGGGAAGTGCTGGCTAGCTTGAGCCAGCAAGGAGGAGGGAGGGCTTGGCTGAGGGCTCCTTGGAAGGGGGGCACACCCTCGATCTTGGCATCACCCACACACTGAAGTTTCCGACCCTGGTCTTGCCTGGCCGACATTGGCATAGGGGCCCTGCAAGCCTCCTGGTCACATGTGGTTGTGTTTAACTCTATAGGACTTTGAACCAACCTCAAGCTGTGCCAGTGGGGAGATCAAAGTCAATCAAGTGTATGTATTTTATAAACGGTGAACTTTTGTGAAGAAACAAAATTCATTTAAGGCAAAGCCAAAGGGAGTGTTATGTTTTGACTGATGCATAAAACAAAGAAAGAAGGTTGCTTCCCCCGGGTGTTATTTGGGTTCTTATGTTTTTTAAGACTGTTTATTAAAGTCCATACTTTAAAATAAACACAGAGAACTCTCGTGTTCTTTCTGTAAACACGCTGGAGTCCTTTGAAGCTGAGGATAATGAGTATGATAACAGACGACTGTTTACCCTCTCCTGGGCTCCGTGTTTAGTTAGCTGGGTCTTGAAGACTTTAAAACTCTTTCCCTCTGGAGAGAGATTTCCAGAATGGACTCAGAAAGAAGGAGAGGGAAAAGGCCTCAAGACTCAGCATCTCTATTCAGACCTCTCTGTGAATACAGCTCTACCCCTGGAGGGTTCATGGCCTGGGCCACAGACTTGCTTCTCTGCTTCCAAACCCAAGCCAAACCCACTGGGTGTGGAGTCTTCTCCCCCCTCACCCTGCCGAGCCGGCACCCTCCTGGCCTCTCCCAGGGTGTGCTGGCAAGTGTGGGTAACTGGCTCTGCAGGGTAGAGGAGCTCTTGTCTGCAGCACTTGCTGGTTTCTGTGGTGTGGCTAGTCTCATCCGGCCATGGCAAGTGCCCCACACCCGCGACCAGCAACTCGGGGTTGATGCACACACAACGGCTCCTCAGGCTGGGGTGAGCCAGCCAGCCTCCAGTGCCCAAGCCTCTATCTCGGCCTCTTCCTCCAACATTTTCTTCCTGGGCCTGGGAGTGGACAGACAACAGCATTTCAGTAAATATTCATAAGTGGCAGGTTCTCCTGTAATGGGAAAGACTTTCTTTTCTTTTTTAAAATGTACCCTCTCCTTGTGCTGGAGAGACACTGGCTTCCATGTTCTCAACTCCCCCAGCAAGCAGTGATGTGCTGGGCTATTTTGGTCCCTTCCTTTGGACAGTTCCTTGAATTGTTTGGCTGGCATTGTGTGATTCACAGAGCCCAGCTTCCTTCCCCCCCCCCCCCCCAGGCAACTGGGAAAACCAGGCTCCCTTCATATTTTCCTTTGTTAACGGATATATCCTGAAGTCATTCACGCCCAGCTGGGCAGGGGTGGGGGCGCTATGGGTTTTGGTGTCCAGCTCTCCCAGGTGTCACAGATGCTCTTTGATGGGGTAGAAAGTCATCCTGGGAGGAGATTGGGCTGCAGGGGTGAGGAGGGCTCAACTCCACTGAGGTCTTGGGGGGTGAGTATGGAACCTGTATCCAGACATATGTCTGAGGCACCCATTCAAGATCATGGGAGCTTTGTCCAAATGTACAAACACAGATGATGACCTGGTGCTTTAAAAGATGAAAGCTTCACGCCTATAATCCCGCACTCTGGGAGGCCGAGGTGAGAGGATTATCTGAGCTCAGAGGTTAGAGATCAGCCTGGGCAACTTGACAAGACCTGTTCTCTACAATCAATCAAAAAATTAGCCGCGCATGGTGGCACACTCCTGTAGTTCCACCTACCTGGAAGACTGAAGCAGAAGAATTGCTTGAGTCCAGCAGGTGGAGATTGCAGTGGCAGTGAGCATGCCATTGCACTCCAGCCTGGGTGACAGAGACTCCAACTCAAAACAAACAGACAAACAAACAAAAAACAAAAGATGGAAGCTTAAGTAGTACTTGCAAAGAGGCTGGCAACACAATAGTTGATGCTTGTAGACTAGGAGTGCTCATGGGGTGGGCAGTGCGTTTAGACCCAGGTGAGACCAGGAAGGACCAGGACACAGTCTCTGGATGGGCATCCTGACCTTCTGGAGCTGAGCACTCCTTGGACCTCGTCAGCTTCCCAGGGTCAACTCAAAGGGGCCCAAAGACTCTGCTGAGAAAATGATCTTGGAAATCCAAGGCAGCATGGCTTGCTATGACCACCTGGATCAATGTGCCCAGAGTGGGTCTTCTGGCTGAAGCAAGAGTGAGGTGAGAGGTGGGAGGGGCAGCAGACCCAGTGTTTCCTCCCAACCCACCACCCTGTCATCCCCTGAGCACTAGGACCTGCTCAGGGGAAGAGGCCTGATCCCTCAGGAGGGTTGATTCCCACAGAGTTAGAAGTCAAAGGAGAAATAGCCCCAAAACAATTGGGGGTGGTTTACCCCCTTGCCACTATCCAACCAATAACTTTTGTTGTTCCTGACACTGATCATAGCAGAAAGAGGTATCATTGTTGCATGTTAATTACAGGTCAATCCTTGTGCAAACCATTCTGTACTTCTTATTGCTTCTAGCTACTCCATTAACTCGGGGAAGTGTGAGTTTTATTATCATTCCCATTTTACAGCTGAGAGAACTGAGGCCTAGCAGGAAGTTATTCATTTGCCCAAGGTCACACAGCTAAGAATAACTGAGCCCACATTTGAGTCCAGGGGTATCCGCCACCAAAGGCTTTCCTTCTACTCACTAGCCAATCCTGCTTTTCTGAGCCTTGATGTGGGGTGGCGTGAGCTGGGACTCCTATGCCCTGTTCATGTACTCATAGAATATACCAGACCATATCCCAACTTTAGTACTGAGCTTGGCTAAGCTATGCATGTGAAAGGAAAAACAGAACCTCCCCCACACCACCCCCAGAGACACCCAGGCCTGAGGCTGCCCCTGAGGAACAGGGTGGAGTGTTCAGTAGATGTCAGGTCCAGCCTCTTCTGTAGCCCCGCCCACAACCTGGGTTCATAGTTTCACAAGGTTCACAACTGTGTTCCTCTGACACATCTGGTCCTCCTGGGCAGGTAAATCAGCCAGATGGTGAGCTTGACTCTGAGTTCAATTCACACACAGCAGGCTGCAGTGGAGACCAGCTCTACCCTGACATGGTTCATGGCTGTGTCACAGCTAGGGAGATTGGGAGCCACTTGCCGTTGCAGCTTGTTCCTTTTTTTTTTTTTCTTAAAGAATTGAGGTCTCACTCTGTCACCCAGGGTGGAGTGCAGTAGTGAGATCACGGTTTACTGCAGTCTCAACCTCCTGGTCTCAAGTGATCCTCTTGCCTCAGCCTCCCAAGTAGTTGGGATTGCAGGTGCATACCACCAGACCTGGCTTCGGCTGCTTGTTCTTTGGGTGAAGACACAGACCTCATTCTCCTTTCTGGGTTCCTGAGATCTCACAGATCTGGCTGGACTATGATTCCTCCTCCTCATGGCGGCAGAACAAATTTGTCCATGGAAAATTAGCCCCATTAATTCATTACAGTTGGCCCTTTCCTGTGCGGGAGACAGGCACTCAGTCTTGGGTCTGCACCAAGGGTCCAGCTAACCCTTGGTGACCTTGGGGAAGTTGCTTATGTCTCTGAGCTTCAGTTTCCTTGTCTGTACAATGGGGATTACAACAGAATGTTCCTCAGCCAGTTGATCTGAGGTTTTGAGTGAGTTAACACATGCAAAGTGCTTAGAAGGATATTTGGCTCAGAGGAACCCCTGTCTAAGTGTCAGCTATTCATCTCATCAGACGTGAGTTACTTCGTACCTTCTGCAGGGCATACTTTGTGGCCACTAAGGGGTGAATGACCTGATCACAGAACCAAAATCAACTATCTGTTGATTCCAACCACATTAACTTCCAATCACATCCAGAGTACAGTACTTGGCTCAGTGGGCCTAGAGGACCTTTTTTCTGTCAATCAGAGTTGCCACACAGTGTCTGGGGTCTGAACTAGTTCAGTGTGCCCTTAAAGGTGGGCAGGAACTTTTAGCAAAGATGTAGTCTGGTCTTTTAAATTCCTAAAATTCCCAGTGTAGCTTGGGACAAATTCCGCCATCCTTCCCCATCCCAAATGATCACATCCAGATGGTCTGATGAGTGCCCAGTGTTTTCCATGAACTATGTGGGAATGCATGCTAAAAATTAGAAAGAACAGTCCCTGCTCACAACAGTCTAGTATGTAGACAACAAAATAACAGTAAATTCCAAAACAAGTACTCAGGGAGAGACCAAAGAATGAACGAAGTGTGGTGAGTAACCAACCACTTCACTAAGTTGGGACAGCAAACCATGTGGGACTGTGACAGCTGGCTGGTGACCATTGTTTAGTTTGCAACGTCTCTTGCCTTTGCTGAATTGGCTCCAGACCTGCATGTGGCAGAGGGGATTCCAGGAATGCCGGTCCACCATGGGCTTTGCACAGTGGCTCCAGGCTCAGGAAAGACCTGGGTGGGACAGGCTGCCCGCGTTTCCGAGCACGTGCAGCCGCCGCACTCTGGTTTACTTAAGCCTGCCACTCATAGGCTGTCCAGAGAGCTCAGTAAATAAATAGCCCGCCTATCGGGAGGACAGGCAGTCCCTGTCCTCCACATGGGAGGGGAAGGGCGGCACTCCTCCACAGCCATCAGCACCTTCCCTCCGCCTGGGAAGAATTAAGGAGCTGTTTACTGTAACACTGTAACTGCTGAGCTGATGTGTGCCTGCACCGGGGCAGTGTGCAGTGTGCTGGCCTTGATATTTCTGAGGGCCATCTCTCTCGTAAGCCTATCACCTCACAGATAATAGTCACTGTTGCCAGCGGTACATCTGAAGGCCTCATTCCCATGAAGCCAAATGTGGTTTCTTCCTGCACGCTGGGTGCTGAGAGCTGGGTGCTGAGATGCAGTGATTGGACTGCGGGTACATGCGTGCAATCACCAGCGGGGCTCAGGAAACTGGGCAGGGCTGGCCCAAGGGGCTACGTCCTCATCCTTTCTCCATTATAGTGATATCAGCAACTTACTTGCTTTTATTTATTTTTATTTTTTGAGATGGGGGTCTTGCTATGTTGCCCAGGCCAGTCTCAAGCTCCTGGCCTCAAGCGATCCTCCCACCTCGGGCTCACAAATTGCTGGGATTACAGGTGTGAGCCACTGTGCCCAGCTTCACTTGCTTTCTTTCACCAATATAAAAATCACCATGTCTAGCCGGGTGCAGTGGCTCAAGGTTGCAATCCCAGAACATTGGGAAGCTGAGGCGAGAGGATTGCCTAAACTCAGAGGTTTGAGATCAGCCTGGGCAACTTGGTGAGACCCCGTCTCCACAATAAATCAAAAAAATAAGCCAGGCGTGGTAGCACATGCCTATAATTCCAGTTACTTGGAAGGCTGAGGCAGAATGATGGCCTGAGCCCAGCAGACGGAGGCTGCTGCGGTGGCGGTGAGCATGTAACTGCACTACAGCCTGGATGGCAGAGTGAGACTCCAACTCCAAAAAAAAAAAAAAAATCACCGTGTCCACATGGTTGTGAGGATCAGTGAGAAAATCTATGTAGAAGCACAAAAGAGTAAAGCACTAGTCATGTTGAGATACCACCCCACGGGAAGTACGGCACTTGGAAATCTGGATGGGGGTCAATGCCAGTCTCATGTATGAGGAATCCAGATTGGAAAACCAGCTTGCTACCAACAGAGGATTCTCTCTGAAAAACAGTGACATGGACCTGTTGTCTCTGGTGGCAGGAAGGCTGCTTTCCTCGGTGCCCGTCTCCTGTCCCACACAGGGGTCAGGACCCAGGAGTGGGCTACACAGCACAGCATCTCCTTGCCCCGTGGCCTCCTCTTCCCTTCACGGGTCAGCACTGGATATGCTCATTCTCTTCCCTTTCGAACTAATTTCCCCAATGATGCCAATTACCAATAAAGCGTGAAGTATTATTCTCACCCAGATAACGGTGGCTGGGCAGGGAAGGTGGGAATGACTTTTAGGTGCGGAATTTCAGGCAGCAGCAAGAGGAGAGAAGGTGGGCTTCCCTTCACACACACACACTCCCACACACACTCCTGTGCACATGCATGCACACACACTCATCCCACCCACACATGCTGCAGGCCCCCGCCCTGCAATCCCACACAGCGTGCGCACGTGTGCTGCCCTCCGGAAAGGGCAGTGCTGGCTCTTCCCTCAGGAGGAGAAAAGACAAGGACACTATAGAGACCCTTCTGTCCCCCTGTGCTCCCAATCCTGGCTGAGGGCCCAGCACACACGGCCACATCCCTGATGCTCGCTTTTCTTGCTTGCTGAACTGCAGACTTGCTGAGGCTCCCATCTGACACACAGCTGCTCCTCAGCATGTGAGATGGCAGGGCCAAGTGAAGACAGCACTTCCTCCAGGGAAGATCATGCCAGTCTGACTCTGAGGGCCTGACATGCCCTGGTGCTGGCAGACCCAAGTGGGCCAGGCCTGGCTAGTGAGGATGGCAGTCCAGGCCTTTGCGTAGGCCCCTCCTGGGTTTTGTGCTGGATGTTTGTCTGATAATGCCGACCACCTCCCCATCGCTGTAGCCCCCCTCCTCATCACCACAGCCCTCCGCCCCAGTGCCGTGACCCTCTTCCCCATCACCATGACCTGACTCCCTAGCACCGCGGCTCACCACCCCAGCACTATGCCCTCCCCCCCAGCCCCAGCACCGTGGCTCCCTCTCTCCAGCCCCGTGACCCACCTCCTCATTGCCATAGTCCACCTCCACAGCACTTGTCCCACTTCCTTATCTCCTTGGCCCACCTCTCCACCATTGTGGCTCACTTCCACAGCACCAGGACCCACCTTCTCATCTCCGTGGCCCATCTCTCCAGTGTCGTGGCCCACCTCCCCGGTGCTATGGCTCTGCAGGCACGTGCTGGGTCACAGAGAGACCAGGCTGGTGTGAGACTCATGGCCACAGCTGGAGGACCACTCTGTGGCTCTGCTGAGGGACGCTCTCCTTCACTGCTGGGTGAGTCACTGCATTCCACTTCTCCTTCCCACTCCTGTCTGCGCAACCCTGCCAGGATTCCTGTCTGAATTCTTCTTCATTAACAGTGATGTGCTCTCCACCCGGAAGTTCCTAAGAGCTCATTTTGGTGGATAATGATTGTTTTTGCAGGAGGGACCCTGATGGTTTTTCCGTTTCTGTTTCCATACTATGTACTGAAGCCACACTTCATTGAAAGCAGATGGCGATCGCATCCCCCGACACGCGAAGAAGCATGGGGCTGCCACGCCTCTGATTTGTCTGCCTTCTGGACAGCCCTGGCATGGACTGGGCCAGGGCACTGGAACCTTGAAGCTTAGAGATGAGGGAAGGGAGCTGGACGATGGAAAACAGAAACGGGGGGCCTGGGCAGGAGGAGATCAAAGAGAAGGGAAGAAAAAAGCCAATGGGAGAGATGCAGCCAGGGCTCTCCAAGCCTCCCATTCCCATGTCCAGAGTCTCACAGTGTCAGATTCCTGGGAAAGCAGTGTGCACCCGGAGCCGCCCCTCTAGAGGAAATTGGTGCTAAAGCCTCCACTCCGGAGACCCGGGCCTGACCCTCACGCTCGTCTGCCTCTCGCAACGTAATGAAAAGCATATTTGCCACCATGTCTCTCCCAAGAACATAAGCCCAGTTTTTCTTTCTCCAAAAAAGGCAAAGAAGAGGCTTGCTGCTTCTCATGAAGCTCAACAAAAACTGTCCCCACCAAAGCCTGGTGGGGGAAGCAGAAAGCTCTGCCCCGGGCCCTTGAGGCAATTCTGCATGGTCCCAAGGTCCCCTGCAGTGGCCCAATCCCTTACCATAAGTGTCCAGAATGCAGATTTAGACTGCTCACACAGTGGACTCCTGGGTGACACTGCTCATCAGAAGCGACTGTTTCTGTGGCCCCACCGGACTCTCTGGGCAGAGGGGTAAACACCCAGCTCCACTAGGCAGTGAAAGAATGTGCACAACCTCACCCTTGACATCAGCACAACTATCTCCTGGTGTCAGAACTCTGCAACCTGACCTGGGCCCTGAGGCCCAGTGGAGGGCATGCACCGAGATGCCCCTGACTCTGTAGCACTAGCACCGTGGCCTTCCTCGGGATGACCTGGCAAGACAGATCTTCCAAACCTATTTCTTTTCCTTTTCTTTCTTTTTGTCTTTTTTAGAGACAGGTTCTCATTCTGTGACCTAGGCTGGATTAGTGATGCAATCATAGCTCACTGCAGCCTCAAGCTCCTGGACTCAAGGGAGGGAGGAAGAGTACATAACACAAAGTGTACCTGGTCCCAAACCAGGGGAAGTGAGGACCAGCTGGAGGCCCAAACTTCATCTGCATGCAGTCTACTTGTGTAGTTAATCCTTACTTGTACCCCACATCTTTATAATAAAATAGAAATAAAAAGATCCTTCTGCCTCAGCCTCCTTAGTAGCTGAAATTATAGGCATGAGCCACTGTGCTCAGTTGGTTTTTTAAATTTAATTTTTGTTTTTGTAGAGATGAGGTCTTGCTGTGCTGTTCAGGCTGGTCTCAAACTCCTGGGCTCAAGCAATCCTCCCACCTCAGCTTCCCAAAGCTCTGGGGTTACAGACATGAGCGAATGTGCCTGGTCCCAAAACCATTTTTATTTTAATAGGCGTGATTGAGGCACCTCCTGCGAGAAAACTCATCCCAAGAACCCAAGGACAGAGAGGGCCTGGCATGACAGCCTTGACTGGACCGCAGAAGCGAGGGCCAGGCCTGATGATGGAATCTGGCACAGAAGGAGAGATGGTTTCCCCCATGGCGGGAGAACATGAAGACCCAGCAACCCAGAGGTTCCAATGCAGGGGCAGAGCCAGCAGGAAGCTCCAATAGGAAGTGCAGCTCATCAGGGGAACCTGGAAGGGGGGAATCAGGGAAGGAGAAGCCACTGTGAGTCAACAAAAGGTGTGACTCTGGATGAGGAGGCAAGGGTGCCCTCGTGCTGCTCCTGGGGACAGGCGGGCAGCCTGGGGAGCTTGTGAATAATAGGAGATCTGTGAGATTGCTTGGCAATGCTAGAAGACAAGGCTAAGTGGGTCCAGATCTTCAAAGCCACCCGGGGGTGAGAGCCAGTTCCTCCTGAGAAGGTGCGCAGAGCCGCAGCAGGAGAGGATTTGCACACACCATGTTCCCTGTGCCAATGCCCAACATCCCCCCTCTTCAGACCACCCTGAAAACACCCTGTCATGTTAGGGTCAAGTTACTCACCGAGTTTAATCTCCCCCAGTTGGGGAAAGTCCAATCTGAGAGCAGAAATGCCCTCCTCTGGGGGTCCTGGAATAACTGAAAATCCAGACACCAAAGAAGCCTGAGCTTCAGGGAGGAGAACTTGGAATAGCTCAGGAATTCTGAGTGGATGATGGGATTTGCAAGGCAGACAGGGTAGGAGAGGAGGACCCCTGGATGGGATGCTGGCCTGAGGACTCAAGACCCACCCATACTTTCAAGGCCCAAGGCTGGGGCATCTCTCATTTGCTGGGAGTTTCACTTCCTCTTCTGAAGGCCTCCTGGACAACAATTGTTGCCTACCCTTCTGATTTGATTCTTTAGAAAGTTTTCCTCCCACTAGTCTCATGGTACTCCCTCCTCAACCCAGGTCCTGATGTGGAATGCTGGGCACCTTTGGCACACGACCATGCCAAGAGGGGTCACACCCTGGTGGTCAACTGAGGCCTGTTGGAAACACCTGCTTGCGGGGTCCCCAGCTTCTTAAGGTGACTTATCTGGGTTTAAGGAAGACCAGCCTCCTTTCAAGTCTCAACCTCCTTCTGGTCTCTGTAGAGGTTGGACCGATGGAATGGGAGAGAACAAATTCACATGGGAGAGGCTCAGTCTGCCTTATGCTTGCCACTGGAAGGGTGGGCTCCAGAGATCACTGTGTTTGCCCTTTGACCCAGAGTAGGCTTGTTTTCACCCCTAAAATGAGTGACTTTTCTCTCCTGAAAAGATAATGATAATAGTACCCACCATTGAGCCCTTACTATATATTAGATGCTATCTACATATGCACACATAATTTAAAATACACAATTCCATGGCAACTGTATGAGATACATATTGCTATTATCCTCTTTTTTCTAGAGGATGAGAAGGTCAAATCTAATCAGTAGCAGAACCAGGACTGCCCCAGGGCTGCCGGACACTGAGGCCAGTGTTCCTGATGGCTGTGCCATCTGCTGGTGCTGAGGGTCAGAAGCCAGCTGGGAACCCAGGACAGCCCCACAATACTTCCCTGCCTCTCCTGGGACTAACTCAGAGCTGCATGCCTTCTACAAGGGCAGCCACGCAGAGTGACTGACAGACCTTCCCTCTGGGAGTGGAGTTGCACTCTGATCTGCTTCACACATTGTGCTGTTGGGTTTGTTACCCCATCCAGGAAATCCTGTCCTTACGGTTTGCCTGGCAAAAGACTTGCTGGTGTGGTGCAAGCCTGACCAAGGCTTCAGTCCAGGTGCTGAACACCTGACCAAGGCTTCAGTCCAGGAGCTGAACACCTTCTTGGGAAGTCACTGCTTCATCCCTGATAAGAACACAGCTTGCAGAACAAAGCTCCAGGTCAGGGCATCCCTGATAAGAACACAGCTTGTAGAACAAAGCTCCAGGTCAGGGGACAGTGACCCATCATGGTATTTCTCATGTATTGACCTTGGGCAGGTTACTTACAATTCTGAACCTCAATCTATCCTCTAAAAATGAGGGGCATGGTCTACTCAATGGGTAAAATTCCTCCTCGCTCTAACATTTGATGATTTAATTACAAAACTCTGGGACATTTCTATCCCTACATTTTTCTGTTAAAGTGAATCTAATAAGACCCAACTGAAAATACCTCCTCAGACCTGGAATATGAAGTGAAGATGATGCAAGTTTAGATTTGTTGGAATTTCTTTTCTGTTAACCATTTGCAATTATAATTTGATTTCTATGGAATGAGCTACTCTATTCCTGGTGACTTCGGTGATAGTTTTATTTGCTTAAAGGAAGTATAACATGGGTGGACATGGTAGCTCACTCCCGTAATCCCAGTCCTTAGAAAGGCCAAGGTAGGAGGATCACTTGAGACCAGGAATTTGAGACCAGCCTGGACAATGAAGTGAGACCCTCTCTCTAGAAAAAAAGAAAAAAAAAATTAACTAGGCATGTTAGCATGCTTGTAGTCCCAGCTCCTTAGGAGGCTGAGGCGAGAAGATTACTTGATCCCAGGTAGTTGAGGCTGCAGAGAGTTATGATTGCAACACTGCACTCCAGTCTGGGTTATAGAGAGAGACCTCAACTCTAAAATAAATAAATAAAAGAAGTATAACAGATAGTCAAGATGTTAGCACAAGGGATGTAATGGTGCCCATGAGCTCTTCTCCCACTTCAGAAATAGAGCTTGACACTCCAGTTGAAGCTTCTGTCCACCTTGCCCATGGCTGACATCCATCTCCTAGAGGTGACCACTGTCCTGAGTTTCATCTTTGTCATCTCATGACTTCACTTCATGCAGAGACATGTAGAACTAGATACACAGAGCGTGTCTATATGTTTGAATACTGCATAGGTTATGTCATAGAGTACCTGTCCTTTGCTATTTGCTTTCTTTCCACATTTCTTGTGTGGGTTTTATCCATGTGGATTCACTGTCACTGCTGTATGATAGTCTATCGTGAGACTCAACTAAAATTTCTTTAAATTTCTTTAAATACACCTCCTCTTAGGGAACTTTTAGGCTGCTACTCTTTTTTCTTTTTCTTTCTTTTAGTTGTCATGCAAGGCTGGTTGGAACATTCCTGGATATATTCCCTGATGCGAATATGTGAGCAAGTTCTCCTAGAGCACATACCTGGGAGGGTGGCTGCTGGTTCACCATCATGAGATGTTTCCAGATGCTTCCCAAGGAGGCCCGCCATTTGCCCTCCTCCCAGCAGTATATAGTTCCATATCTTCCATACTCTCTGTTTCATGTTGTCAGCTTTCTTCTTCTTCTTTTTTAAAAAATAAAAACCAAAGTTTTTTGAATAAATAAATCTTTCAAGTTCGTCACAATTCAAAACTATTTTGAATTCAAAAGGATAGGATATGAGAATTCTATACTCCTGGTCTCCATACACCCCATTTCCAGCTTAGAGTATCAGTTCCTAGTAGATACTGCTATGGGCATTTCTTCCTCCCTCCCTCCTTCCCTCTTTTCCTCCCTCCTTCCTTCTTTCCCTCCCTCCCTCCCTCCTTCCCTACCTCTCTCCCTCCTTCTCTTCTTTTCTTTCTGTTGGGGTTTCACTCTGTCACCCAGGCTGGAGTGCAGTAGCACAATCAAGGCTCACTACAGCATCAACCTCCTGGACTCAGGCAGTCCTTCTGTCTCAACTTCCTGAGTAGCTGGGACTACAGACACATGCCATCACACCCGGTTAATTTTTTGATTTTTTGTAAAGATGAAGTCTTGCTATGTTGCCTAGGATGGCCTCGAACTCCTGGGCTCAAGTAATCCTTTTGCCTCGGCCTCCCAAAATGCTGGAATTATAGGTGTAAACCAACATACCTGGCCTCCATGGGCATTTTCATGTGTACACAGACAAATACCTATGTGTGGGTATGTCCTCTTGTTTTTTTCACTTCTTTACTCAACCGTTGACTCACTAATATCCCATTCTGCACCCTCTCCTCTCATCTGACAAAATACCTTAGGATCTCTCCACATCAGAACACAAAGCTTCCTCAGTATTTTTTGTTATTTATTTATTTTAGAGTTGGTGTCTCACTCTGTCACTTAGGCTGGAGTGCAAGGACATGCTCATGTCTACCACAACCTCAACCTGCTGGGCTCAGGTGATCCTTCCACCTTAGCCTTCCTAGTAGCTGGAACCACAGGCACGCGCCACCATGCCCTACTAATTTTTTGATTTATCATAGAGATGAGGTCTCACCAAGTTTCCTAGATTGGTCTCAAATCTGTGGGCTCAGGCAATCCTCTCATCTAGGCCTCCCAAAGTGCTGGGATTATAGGCGTGAACCACCGTGCCCGGCCTTTTGTGTTTTTTAAATCATGCATTGCTACTTGACTCATTTTAAATTAAAAGAATAATTTTTGTGTGAAATGTATCATGCCTAATAGAATAGAAAACATTTATGTGTGAGTGGAAGAAGAAGAAAATAAATCCCTGCATGCTGTCCTCTCAGGTTCAGGGAGCATCACGTCGGCATCTTAGAAGCCCCCTTTGAGCCTCTTCTCAAAGACAGTCCTTTCCTGCCACCCCCGGGAAATCCCTCTCCAATCCTTTGGCACTAATCAATACTTTGCTTTTCTTTATAGATTGACAACCTTTGTATGTATCCAGAAAGGATACATTGTTCATTGTTGACTGAATAGCAAACACAAATTTAATTATAATAAAGGCTGGGCGCAGTGGCTCGCTCAGTGGCTCATGCCTATAATCCCAGCTCTTTGGGAGGCCGAGGTGAGAGGATTGCCTGGGCCCATGGGTCCAAGACCAGCCTGGGCAACTTGGCAAAACCTCAACTCTACAATAAATAAAAAAAAAAAAATCAGCCAGGCCTGGTGGCACATGCCTGTAGTTCCAGCTACTTGGAAGGCTGAGGAGGAAGGATTGTCTGAGCCCAGCAGGTCGAGGCTGTGGTGGCCGTGAACGTGGCACCGCACTCCAGTCTGGGCGACAGGGTGAGACTCCAACTCCAAAAAAAAATGCTATAATAAAAAAGTTAGTAAATTGCTACTGGGTCCTGGGAAAAGATAAGGTCAACTGAATGTCTGGGTTTAGATTGCCTGGATGTGCTGAAAAGTTTCCTTCTGGAAAGACCGGGAGCAAGGCCATCGCCAAAACCTAGAAACATGGGACCGCATCGTTGAGACTTCAAGTTGTGGAGCAGGTTCTGGGTCCAGCAGTGACATGATCAGGCAAGTAGGCTGCTTAGACCTTCCTGGGCCCACATTCACTATAATCGACTCCAGGTCCCAGGGGGAGGTCAAAGCAGAGTTTTGTGTGGCATAAAATGAGGATCCTCAGTTAATCTAAGTAGGAGGTCTTAGAGAAGAAAGAAGAAACTCTTGGTACCTGGGCAAGATAAGTCGATAAACTTCACTGGGAACCCTGGCCTTGGTTTATTTTTATTATTTATTTATTTGTTTATATAGTTTTAAGAGACAGGGTCTCATTCTGTCACCCAGGTTGGAGTGTAGTGGCATGATCATAGCTCACTACAGTCTCAAACTCTTGGGCACAAGCAATCTTCCTGTCTCAGTCTACTAAGTAGGTAGGACTACAGGCACTTGCCACCATGTCTGGTTAATTTTTTTTTTTTTTTTTTTAGTGATAAGGTCTCACTATGTTGAGTAGGCTGGTCTTGAACTGCTGGCCTCACCTCTCACCTATCACCTCAGCCTCCTGAGTAGTCTTGATTTCAAAAAAATGGCAACAAGGAGCTTGCTCCTGACCCTTTAGCACATTTCTGGACAACGGTGCTTCCATATGGGCTATGTCTGGTCATCTTGAGGTCTCCTTTCATCATCCCAGAGATGGCCTTTGCCTCTCTTTGTGGGATTTCTCGTGTTCCTGGGCCTCTTCTCCTTTGGTTTAGTCTCATTTTGCTGGAGTGCATCTTTTAATAGCTTTTTGGGAAGGAATATATAGTAGATACAATTTTTGAGGGCTTACATATCTTAAAACATCTTTATTTTACCCTCATACTCAAAAGTTTTGCTGGATATAGACAAATAGGTCAGACATCACTTCCTTTAGAATATCTTTCTGCTTCTAGTGTTTCTCTTCAGAAATCTAAAGTCACAAAAATTGATCCTATACATAACCTGTTTTTTACTCTTTGAAAACTTGTAGGATTTTCCAATAGTTCTCAGGACTCAAATCTCACAGGATGTGCTTTTTTTTTTTTTTTTTTGAGTTGGAGTCTCACTCTGTTGCCCAGGCTGGAGTTCAGTGGTACCCTCATGGCCACCCCAGCGTCGACCTGCTGGGGTCCGGTGATCCTTCCGCCTCAGCCTTCCAAGTAGCCAGAACTACAGGTGCGTGCTAGCATGCCCAGCTAATTTTTTATTTATTGTAGAGACGAGGTCTCACCGAGTTGCCCAGCCTGGTCTCGAACCCGTGGGCTCAGGCAATCCACTCGCCTAGGCCTCCTGAAGTGCTGGAATTACAGGCTGAGCCACTGAGTCTGGTCAGGATAATATGAATCTCTGTGGGCTCTCTCGATCTGGGCACTCATGTCCTTCTGAGAATTTTCTTGAATCATTTCATTGATGATTTCCTCATCTCATATTTTCTGATATCTTTTTGGAACTCCTATTAAATATCAGCATTGAGTTGCCTGGACTGTTAACTCTAATTTTGTCTTCACTCTTCTATTTTTCATCTTTTTGTGTTTTGTCTAATCTGTAAGAGATTTCCTCAATTTTTTTTTTTTTTTTTTTTTGAGTTGGAGTCTCACTCTGTCACCCAGACTGGAGTGCAGTGGCCGCTCCTGATCACCACAGCCTCGACCTGCTGGGCTCCGGCGATCCTTCTGCCTCCGCCTTCCAGGTAACTGGACCTACAGGCGCGTGCTACCACACCCGGCTAATTTTTTTGGTTTATTGTGGAGATGAGGTCTCACCAAGTTGCCCAGGCGGGTCTCGAACCCACGGGCTCAGGCAATCTACTCACCTCAGCCTCCCAAAGGCACGGGATTACAGGCTGAGCCACCGAGCCCAGCTGATTTCCTCAAATTTAACTTCCATCTGTTCTATTAAATTTGTTGTTGTTGTTTCTGCAATTGTATTTTAGATTTCCAAGATCTATTTTTTGGTCTCTGAATGTCTGAATAAATCTTTTTTCAAAAAACCCATTCCTTTATCATGGATGCAAAAATTTCTGTTGTGTCTCTGAGCATATTAATTATATATATACCAAATAATAAATTTTAATAATAAGGATATTAATTATATATATGCTTATATATTTTTTAAAGTTTTAAATTACATATATAATATCTATATCAAACATTTATAATGTGTATATGAAAAGCTCTTTTCTCCCTGAGCAGTCTCTATTTTCTCTACATTAATTCTTTACTGTTTGTTTGTTTTAGTCTTCTTAACTGTCTGGTAATCCTTGGCCTATGTAATTTAAGAGCTGAGGAATACAAAGCTGATTGGAAATTCTGAGTTTATGATTGGAATTTGGTGACCTTCACACCATGGTGTGAGGTGGGAAGACCATTTGTTGGGGGACCCCTAATGTCAGTCATTTAAGATATCTTCTTTTAAACTGCTAAGATTTTCCAGAGAGCTCTGCAATGTTCTGGCTGGAGAGGATGGGTCTGGCTACCAGTGTCCTAGGATCTGAGTGGGAGACAGAGCTGGGTACGTCTGCCTTAGGCATTGGATATATATACTGTACCTGTTCCCTCGACTGTGACTGGCACCCCCACTTCCTGAGCTTCCGTCTCACCCTCTCCAGAAAGTCAGGGGAGGAGTGGAGTATACTAAGAGTATGGTATGAGGGAGGGGGATCTAGGCTCAAGCACCCTACAAACAGTTTTGCCTTGTTCTGTTTTGTTATCCGCTTTTCCCCTAGTTCTGACTTTGTAATATTTAGAATATCCGGGTCTCCCATATTTCCCTTCGATTCACCATTCAGTCTGGAAATCTTCTTTGAAGCTTGTATCCTCCTTGTAGTCCCTTGTTAGATGCAGGCAATAGAAACAAACTCATGTTATGAATGTTTTCTTTCCCCACTTCTTAACAAAATCCACAAGTTCACCTGGTCCATTTTTCTTGTTGCAGGCAACATGCTATATATTTCAGAATTTTTACTAGATCAGCACCACATTTCTGATTTCAATATCCGTATCTATCAGCACAAGCTAAATTATGTTGCAATAATAAACGGCCTCCACAATCTTAGTGCCTTACGACATCAAATATTCATTTCTTGCTCATATATGTATTGGCAGCGGGTCAGCTTTCATTCCATGTGTTTTTGTTCTGCAACACAGGCTGGACAAGCAACCTCTATCTCAGTCTGTGGCAGAGGGAACAAAGTGATGGCAGAACCATGCAATGGCTTTTTTTTTTTTTTTGAGAAGGAATCTCACTCTGTCACCCAGGCTGGAGCATAGTAGCATGCTCACAGCCACCGCAGCTTCGACCTGCTGGGTTCAGGAGTTTCTGCCACCTCAGCCTTCCAAGTAGCTGAAACTACAGGCACACGCCACCATGTCCAGCTAATTTTTGATTTATTGTAGAGACAGGGTCTCACCAAGTTGCCCAGGCTGGTCTTGAACCCAGGCTGCGTTCAGGTGATTCTTTCACCTCAGCCTCCCGTAGTGCTGGGATTATAGGTGTGAGCCACCATGCCTGGCCAGCAATGGCTCTTAACACATCTGTTGAGATTCGGTGTAAATCCCACCAGACAAAGCCACACAGAGAACCCTGTCCTTGATGAGCAAGACCTATATTCCTTCCGCCAGGTAGGGCCCTAGGGAAGGACCCTCTAGGGGAAGGTTTAGGAGAGAGGAATAGGAAATACTTGGAATAAATAATGCAGCCTATCACCATTGCTTTTTTTTTTTTTGAGTTGGAGTCTCACTCTGTCGCCCAGGCTGGAGTGCAGTGGCACGCTCACGGCCACCACAGCCTCAACCTGCAGGGTGCAGGTGATCCTTCTGCCTCAGCCTTCCAAGTAGCTGGAACTACAGGCATGCACTACCACGCTCAGCTAATTTTTTGTTTTATTGATGAGGTCTCGCCAAGGTTCCGGTTGGTCTCGAACCCATAGGCTCAGGCAATCCTTTCACTTTGGCCTCCCAAAGAGCTGGGATTATAGACGTGAGCCACCATGCCAGGCCCACCATTGCTTTTTCTTTCTTTCTTTCTTTTTTTTTGGCATCCTGACTCAGATCCATGCTTTAAAAAATTCTTCTTCAAACTGACTAATCCAAAACTGGGATTTGCCTTTTTCATGCTATAATTTTCCAAGGTAAGAAGTTATCATCTACCGTCTGTCCTCACAGTCCCTCTCCCTTCAGTGAGTACCTGGCCTGGGTCCTCACAGAACAACTGACACTTGAGTTTTCTCCTTTGCCACTGCACATTGTGAATCGCCAGCATCCCAGCCCAGGACAGGGGCAGGTTCCCACTGCTACTCATCCCAAAGGCTCTAGCACTCACGCTCAGAAGCCCTCTCTGCCCCAAGGTTCTTTTATGTGGCCCCTACTCCTGCTGCTGAGCAAGTTCCTAGAAAGGCTTTGGTGTCATTTCCATTGAAGCCTGGGTGTACACTGGTTTCTTTCCTTAGATTTCCATGAGACTCTTGTTTCTCTTTTTACTCATGCCCATTTCATCAAAAGGAACCCCCATTACTTGACGTAACTGGAGAGAGGTTATATTCTAGCAAGCAGAAAATCAAAACACATCTTCTCCAAATATTCTATATTAGAAGACATGGCAGGTACTGGCATCTTTCTGTTCTCTAGCTGCTGACTAGGCATATATTAATTTAGTTCACACTTTTGGGGAGCGACAATTAGCTCACTTTTTTCATTATGCTGAAAAAAGTGTCCCTATCTCTCATGCTCCGTAAGGGTTTATTTTAAGTTTCCTTCATTATTTACATTGAAAGTTCCAAGATCCATGGGCTTTGCAAAATCTGCAAAAAATCTACTGTCTAAACAAACGGCACCTTTCACTAGGTCTATAGGATACACACTATTTATTTTCTTGTAGAAGTAACCCACATTAAATTATGCATTTGTTCCAGATGTTACACCCAAGACAGTTAAACTAGCCAGTGGGTAGCAGTGTCCTCTTTGCTCCTGAAGTGAGAAGGCTGAAGCACCCTCAAACTTAGAGGACAATGATTCTTAGACCACAGGCTGGGACAAGGAGGCCATGGTGCTCTGTGGTCAAGTGCTGCCTCTCTCTGAACATCTGGCCCATCCAGGGCCTCAGATTGGCCCCACACTCAATCAGTAGAGATCTGCTAGCTTGTGGGTCTGTATTGCATTACTTTGTTGGTGAATGTGTCAGGGAAAGTCATCGAATTGGAGTGAATTGAAAAGCAGTCTGTCACCTTGACTCAATTGATGGGGCTGTCCTGGAGATGCTCACATACCTTCCTGTGCTCTTGGCACATCTGGAATGGCTCTGCCCTGCCACCTCGAGCTCAGGTGGGGAACAAGAGCTGCTCTGGCCACTGCAATGTGAGTGAAAGCCTCAAGTTCCCTGTCCCATTTGCCATGATGCTTTCCCTTGGTCTAGCAATGGTTGTCACACTGCCAAGTCCAAGGAGGTCCCTGAGGCGGGGTCTCTGGGTGAGAGTAGTTCAGCCAGTCTGTGCTGGACACATAGAGTGAGCATGAAATTCTCTTCATTATGTTACATCACTGAAGTTCTGTGGACAAACTCAGGCAAAATAACCTGCTGACTAAAAATCCAAGCCTTGCCTAGGCGTGGTGGCTCACGTTTATAATCCCAGCATTTTGGGAGGCTGAGGTGAGAGGATTGCCTGAGCCCACGGGTTCAAGACCAGCCTGGGCAACTTGGCAAAACCTCATCTCCACAATAAATAATAATTTTTTTTAAAATTAGCCAGACATGGTGGTGCATGCCTGTTTTTCCAGCTACTTGGAAGACTGAGGCAGAAGGATCACCCAGCAGGTCAAGGCTGCAGTGGCTGTGAATGTGCAACAGAGTGATACTCCAACTCAAAAAAAAAAAAAAACTAAACTTTTTCTAATTCTGATGCAAAACTCAGAAGCCCTAGAGAGAAGACTGATAAATTTGACTACATTTTTTTAAAAATTGTATTTTCTAAACAGTAAGAATCCCTGTACACAAAACAAAAGGGAAAGGATGAACAGGGAGAAATATTCGCAACTCATGGCGAAAGGCTCACTCCTCTAGACTCTAGTGCCTGCAGAGCGCCAGCAGAGTGGGAGGGAAGAGCAAAGACTCGCAGAAAGGTGGAGGAGAATGACTAGCAGGTGGGAAAGGAAGCCCAAATGCATTTTAAACATAAGAAAACAGTGCCTAAGCTCACTCATAAGATAAGTGAAACCAAAACCACACTGATAACATTTTTTCAGCTACAAACCGGGAAAAGGCAACAAAGCCTTAACCCTCCTGGCTGAGGGTGTGGGGGATAGTCCCCCACCCCCGGTGCTGGAGGGGATGGACATGGGTGGTATAACTTCATTGGGCAGAAACCCTGCAATTCTGTCTAAACTAGAAATGCGCTACCTCTGGGCTGTCAATGTGCTTCCGGAAATTTACCTTGTAGAAGTTTCTCCTCTCTACAAATGCTGTCTTGTTTGCAATCCGGAAGCTTGGACACAACTACTAGAATGTAAATCCCATGAAAGAGGGAATATTTTCTTTGTTTGTGCATTTGTTTTATTGACTGCTATATTCCTAATGTATAGAACCATGTTATCAAGGGACATGGGAAGGGAAAGGGAGAGAAAATGGTTAAGGGACACAAAAATAGAGTTGGGTAGAAGGGTTAAGTTCTAGCATTCGATACTACAGTAGGAAAATTATAGTTAATAACTTTGTATATTTCAAAATAGCTAGAAGAGAACAATTGGAATGGTCCCAAAACAAAGAAAAGATAACTATGTAAGGCAGTAAATATCCCAGTTACCCTGATTTGGTCACTACACTTTGTATGTTGGTATCAAAATATCACATGGGTGGCTGGGCAAGGTGGCTCAAGTCTGTAAACCCATCACTCTGGGAGGCCGAGTCGAGAGGATTGCCTGAGCTCAGGGGTTCGACACCAGCCTGGGAAACTTGGTGAGACTTGGTCTCTACAATAAATCAAGCAAAATAAACTGGGTGTGGTAGCATGTGCCTGTAGTTCCAGCTACTTGGAAAGCGGAAGCGGAAGGATCACCTGAGCCCAGTAGGTCAAAAAAAAAAAAAAAAAAGATCACATGGACCCAAAAGAGATTTATAACTATTACATAGTAATCAATAAGAAAAATACTATTCACTAATTACTGCAAAAAGAAAAAGTTAAGCCAATAAATATTTATTGAAGGAATTAATGGATTTTGTTGGGTTGGGTACAGTGGTTCATGCCTGTAATTCCAGCTCTTTGGGAGGCAGAGGCGAGAGGATTGCCTGGGTCCACAGATTCGAGATCAGCATGGACAACATGGCAAGACCTTATCTCTGTGAAAAATAAAAAAGTCAGCTGAGTGTGGTGGTGCATGCCTGTAGTTCCAACTACTCAGAAGGCTGAAGTTGGAAGGATCTCCTGAACCCAGCAGGTCGAGGCTGCAGTGGCTGTGAGTGTGCCACTGCACTACACCCTGAGTGACAGAGTAAGACTTCAATTCATAAAATTAAATTAAGTTAAAATAAATTAATTTAAAAAGAGACTTAGAAGACCTATGAACAATTGCAATCCATGGATATTATTCGAATCCTGATTCAAATAAGCAAACTGTAAAAAAAATGACATTCATATAGCAACCGGAAATTTGTATACTGACTAGATAGTTGATGACACTAGGGATTCTTGTTTAAATTTTAGGGGTGATTATTATATTTTGGTTATGTTTTAAAAGTCTTCATCTTTCTGATATATGCACAGAAATGTTTACAGATGAAATGTTTTGATGACTGGAGGGGATGTGGACAATATGAGACTGTGCTTGAGTTGATATTACTTGAAGCAGGTGATGGGACCATGAGGTTCCATTATAGCCTTCTCTCCACTTTTGTGTATGTTCAACGTGTTCTATAGCAAAACTTTTGGAAAAGGATACACATAGACACACACACACACACACACACACACACACACACTTCCGATCACTTGTATATACATTAAAAAATCTCTAGAAAGAGCCTCAGGAAGCTTATTATATTGGTTGCCTTTGGGGAGAGAAATGGTGTGGCTATGTGTAGGAGGGAATTTTTATAGTAAATCTATATATAGCTTTTGAATTTTGAATGCTGTGAATGTATTATCTATTTTAAAAATTAAGGTAAAAACAGTCTTTTAATTCAGGTCTTGGCGTCAGACACCTTGAGATGGTGCCCAGATTCCACTATTATTATCCGTGTGACCTCAGGCAAATGAGTTCATGTCTCCAAGCCTAACCCCCTCTTCCAAAAAAATGGGGGTAACAGATGAGGAATGTTACACACTTAGCATAATACCTTAGACACCGTAAACTCTTAATACATTTTAGCACTTTTTTTTTGAGTTCGAATCTCACTCTGTAGCTCAGGTTGGAGGGCAGTGGCACGCTCATGGCCACCACAGCCTCGACCTGCTGGACTCAGGCGATCATTCCACCTCATCCTTCCAAGTAGCTGGAACTGCAGGCATGTGCCACCACATCCAGTTAACTTTTCTTGATTTATTGTAGAGATGAGGTCTCACTAAGTTGCCTGGGCTGGTCTTGAACCTGTGGGCTCAGGCAATCCTCTCAAGTCGGCCTCCCAAAGTGCTGGGATTATAGGCATAAGCCACCATGCTCAGCCAGCTCTTTTCATTTTTACCAACCTTAAATCAGGGATCGCAGGAAGCAAAGAGAGGAAATGAAAGAGAGGAGACAACCCCTGGCTTGGATTGGAGGCTTGAAAAGAGAGAGCCATTTGTTTGTTATTGGTGATGGTATGGTCTTGCCTTGATTAATATCAGCTGCGTGAGAGGAGACAGACTGTTATTTATCCTAGAGAAGATGACTTTGGTTGGTACCTTGTTTGATTTTCATATGCCTTTATTTTAAAATTGTGGTTTGAGGCCTGCCTTAAGAATTGGAAACAGCTGAGTCCCCAAACCTCTGCATGGTTCTACCTCAGGCAATCCTTACCTCTCTGGACCATGCAACGTCTTCATCTATAGACGACAATCCAGGACCCTCTAAAACTGTGATCCCATTAACTACTCCTGATTGCTTCCCAGAAACATTCAGATGTCCTGTTCTAGTGCTTTCTATAGGGGAGTTTGAATTCATTCATTCAGTCATTCACTCAACAAACACTTGCCAGTACTGTTGTAGACACTGAAAGTCCAGCAGTGAATAAGACACACGTCTGTGCTCATAGAGCTTACATTCTCATAGTGGAAGAGAAATAAATAAGCGAACCAAGCAACAAGTATCTCAATAGTTCAGACGATCATATGTACTATTAGGAAAATAAAATAGGAAAATGGTGTAGAGAACTATAGGGGGTTCAGCAAAGTTTTCCTTCTAGGGGAAAATACTAAGCTGAGGTCTCACAGGTAAGGCCCAGGTCATGTGAAGATCTAGAGAAAAGTGTCTAGGAAAGTGTAATTCAGATGCAAAACGAATGCCTTTTCTTCTATGCCTTGGTGTCTACTTTTAAGGGAACTCTGGTTTACTCTCCAATCCCCGCTCCAGCCTACAGGCAGGCTGCCATCAAAGATGTTTATCACTTTCAAAAACCATTCATACTGAGGTTCCTTTGTGAACTCCTCTAGTGATTTGATTTACAGAAACGTAAACATTGTATTCTGATGATAGGTCAATCTAGTAAATAAACTCCTTATTTTATCCTGAAGACTCTCACAATAACAAACACTAAACACTGTGAAAGCCTTCGGGGATGGTATTTAATTTTCAAGAAGAAAAGGAAAGTCTTTGGAATTTGCTTTTTCTTTGGTCTTGTCTTATCTTTTTTTTCTTTTTTTTTTTAATGTCCAGGCCCTCTGAATCTTCACAAAGTGAAGGATGACAAGTCTTTGTTCCTCGATATCTCATCTATGCCAGGTCACTTTGCTCTACTCCAGATGGTTGTTTCTACAGCAACCACAGGCACAGCTCTTCTTTCTGAGTAAACTTGGTCCCTCTTAAGTCTCACAAGTGCTGCTTTCCTAAACTTTACATTTAAAATGTGCACATATTTTCAGCCGATATTTAAGAAAACACCTTGTAAATGGAAAGGATTTGAATTCAACCACTGGGACTTAGTACTATAAAGGCAACCCCCTGGTGACACAAAACATTGATCTTTCACTCTAAGAATCAGGACTCAGTATCCATGTGGTAACATCACAGATTACACTGAGCAGTTGACCAAGGGTATCCTCTGGGTCGATGGTTCATTAGGCATGGTAGGGACAGGATCTATGGCTCATTAGGCATAGTGGGGACAGGAGCTAGAGCCCACAATACTTTCAAGGACCCACAAATGTAACTTTCTTTTACAGTCAGAAGGCGTTCTAATAAATTATATTGATATATTCATCTTCATACCAACATAACCATAACATATCATTTTAATTTTTTTAGTGGAGGAAAGGTCTATGAAGGTGAAAGAACTCTGGTTATAGTTTGGAGATAGTGACTAATAATACAGTAATAAGACTAAACATGTGTTATTTAAGATTAAGAGAGGGCATGTAGGAGGCAGAACATTTTAATCAGATTAAGTGAAAAAAAAAAGTGACATTGGGAGAAAAAATTTGCTGCCTAATGAGGGTCTTGCTTCTGGCTTCTCACTTTTCTTGGTTTTCTCCACCAATTTTTTTCTTCCCCTGTTTGACATCAGTGGTGTCATTTGGTCACCCTCCTTGTCAGGTAGCCATGAGGAATAAGTAAGAAAATGGCGGAGAGACAACTAGTCTGGGACCTGAATGAGAGTGAGCCCTTAGGCAGCAGTTATTCTCTCTTCCTGCCCTCTCTTCTGTTCTCACAACTTTCTCCTTTCCATTCACTTTTCACCTCATCACTTCCCTTCTTTCTTCTCTTCCTCCCGCTTTCCTGCCTTCTCTACAACATCGGCATCTCCTTGAGCCCTGCTCTATGGAGCCGGGAATGACCCCCAAGGAGGAAATTCAGAACTGGGAATCAAAAGGTGGGTGATAAGGGGTGTTCCTGGGATGTGGCTGCCTTCCCACAGGACTCAGCTGTGTCCTGTTTCATACAAGCCTCTCTCTCTCTCTCTCTCTCTCTCTCTCTCTCTCTGTGTGTTTCTCTCTCTGCCTCTCTGTCTCTGTCTCTGTCTCTGTCTCTCTCTCTCTCTCACGTGTGTGTGTGTGTGTGTGTGTGAAGCTACCTGCTTTAGTTTCTTTGGAAATCTTGCTAGAAATTTTGTCTGATAAGGCCTCACACTGCTTCTCTTAGAAATTTCCTAAAAAATGTATTTCTTTAGCTTGACAGTAAGTTCAGAAACATGGCAACCCAGGACATTGAATTAATGTAAGTCATAAGTTTTACCACCATGAGATTCACTCTTAAGACCTTAAAACTGCAGTCAATGAAAAACAGCAATTGACTATGAGCTGGGAGTAAATAAATTATCCTTGGCATTTTGTTCCAATCTTGGCTGCTGAGTGTGCATCACCATGCCTTTGATGCAAAACTTTGAGTTTGCAGATAAACATGCTTTAGACTTTTTAAAAAATGAGGTGGGGCAAAAGTTGGTTGCATAGCAAAAGAAGGTCCTTGCTAAGTTTTTATGCCATCAGATTTATCAAAGTTTTGAGAGGTCATTTGGTTTAATGGAACCTGGAATCTGTGTTTAAACACTGACTCTGCCACTTGCTACAGAGACCAGCCCTGACCTCTTGTAAAATAGTCATATTTCTAGAATTTAATCTCTACTCTGAAAAAGCACAACGATCTCAAAGAAGAAGTTATAGCCAATAGGTTATTACTTAATATGAGTCACAAGTTATCTGTTATTTTATAACAATATTGGCCAGGCACAGTGGGTCATGTCTATAATCTCAGCACTTTGGGAGGCTGAGGTGGGAGGATCCTTTAAGCCCAGGAGATAGAGACCAGCTAGGGCAACATAGCAAGACCTTGTCTCTGCAAGAAATAAAAAAATTACAAAAATATGCATATATATATATAATTTTGAAAAACCTTTATTTATTACATATTGTATAAAGGAATTAAGGATTACATTGACTTCTAATTACCTATCATTATTCATCTGAATATCTGCTTACATGAAAATGGAAAAATAATGCAAAAATGTAGGGAAAGGTTAGAATAGATGAAATGTGGAATTTTTTAGGATGGTGAAACTTCATAAATGTAATGGTGAGCCTACTACACTATGCATTTGTCAAGACCCATGGAATGTTACAACACAAAGAGTTAATAATATATGCAAATTTTAAAAATTGTTTGGGAGGTCCAATGATCCCAGGATGGAATGCAGACTGTGATAAAGGACTCTATAATACAAACTTATGACACACCCTTACTGGAAGGGTGGGGAAAAAAGGTGCTGATTAGGTCACTTTGGAAATGAGGTGACTGTAGGACCAGAGGTAAAGAAAATGCTCATCCATTTGTACTCTTGTTGGTAGAGCTGCTCCCCTGGGGTATGACTCCACAGTCCTAAACCCATTGGGTAGGTGTACTGAAATTGAATAATACATGAGCTAGGTTTCTCACATTGGATTGTAGGGCTGCAAAGAAGCAAGAAGAGAAGACTAGAATAATCCACATGGTACTGAATTCAAGCTGCAGATATCAGTGTGAATTCACATACAGCTTAATTTGGATACAGACAGTTACATAAAACTGAAAGTACACACTTGTATATGTCTTTTCTCTGTTTGTTGACAAGACCTAGAAGGAATAGCTTCCCAGTAACAACAAGGACACCCAGCCCCTAGATTGAGGTCTCTAATATCATTCTCCAGTGAAACACACCAGGGTTTACTGGAGAAATGACTGTTCAGGGAATATACAAGAAGAGGTTAGAGAATATTGTAGTGCCATAAAGTAAAGACAGGCTCAAAACATAAAACAAACAAACAAACAAAGACCTCTCCCAAACAAACAAATCAACAAAACTCACACACTCACAATAATGGGGACATGCTAAAGGACCACTGGAGCCAATGGAAAGGGCTCCCAAGGGCCAAGGTGGTAACAATTTGAAAAACAAGATACATAACCTAGTGTTATTTGTACATAATTATACAAAGCATAATATAAAATCCATGAGTCATACATACACTAATGATCGACTAGATAAATAAATAGGAAGTAATAGACAAATCACCCATGGAAAAGCTTCCCAAATAACTATGTAGATACTCTCTTCTCAAGGAGATGGTGCCAGCCTCCAGTGTGAATTGTGCATCGTGACTTCCTTACAGGGAGTATAGGAGGGGAAGGGGGAGGATGGGGGGAGCAGATCAGCAGAGGATAAATCTGATGAACACCAAGTTAACCAGGTGACCAAGGTCAATATCCACGTACATCATGTTGATGGTGCATGCCCTTGATATGATGTGATGAGAACAGCACTCTACTTCTGTGGTCCTCCCCCTCCAACCCATAAGCCCTATCTAACTGTGAGACAAAAACCAGACAAACCTAAACTGAGGAACGGTCTTTAAAACTCTTGACCTATACTCCTCAAAACAGTCAAGGTCATCAAAAACAAGGCAAATCTGTGTAGCGATCCTAGTCGAGAAGAGACTAAGGAGACTTGATGACTGAATGCCATGTGGTGTCATAGAGGGAATCCCGGAACAGATGGAGGACATTAGTTAACAGTGATGCTTCCATATCATTAGTTTATTAGCTGTGACGACTGTTGACACTGGGGTGGCATATGGGCTGTGTGCTCTTTGCAACTTCTCAGGGAATCTAAAACTCTTCTAAAATAAAAAACTCATTTTGAAAAAGCAAGAATGCAATTTATCCGTTCTTTCTCCAAAAAACAGAAATTAACATGCATGCCCCCTTCCCTGAAAGCTGCATGAGGGCTCTGGCCCCTGAGACATTAGCTGGCTCTTGCCATTCCTTTCTTTCTGGAATTTCTTCTTCAGCCTGTGTATCTCCTATTCAATTGTAAATGACGTTTGTTTCATGAATCTCTGAGATTTTTCACAATACAAAGTGTCTTCTCACTGAGTCATTTGTGATGCATCCATGAGTGCCCTCTGCCCCATCCCATCCTTATCTCCTGGCCAAAGCCACCATGACCTCACTGGTCAGCAGGCTGAGGTGACACAACCATGCACCACATACCATGGCTAGTAGTTCCTTGCTTAGTACAATGACCTGATTTCTTGAGTGGACAATCATAAAACTATCTTTTTAGAGCAGTTTTTTGTTGGGATGCTCCTAGCATTTGGACTTTATGATGTTTGCCAATGACTGATGTCCTGTCACCTCTAAGGAACAGGGCTGATGACACTCGCCTTGCTGACTTGTTGGGAGATTGTAGATATAAATAGCAATGCCCTGGGCACACAGCAGACACTCAGTGAATACTATCTTCCCGGTCTTCCTGCTCTTTTGAGGACAGAGGCAGTGTAGGCCTAGTGCAGTGTTCCTCAAATTGTGTCCTTGGTATCCCTAGTAATGGTTGTGTGTCATCATACATGTTTGGGAAATTCTGTGCTCTACGCCTTCTCTCAGAGATTTAAAATACAAATTAGCCTGTCAGAAGACCAGACGAGCCCCGTAGTAAAGAAAGTCTTCGTTTTGTTTAACTAAACTCTGTCCCACCCTCACCCCACCCCTGGACGCACTGGTTGTGTGAAGCAGCCACCGCGAGCCAGTTGGGAACACTTGATCCTGTCATGAGGGCAGAAGATCAGGTAGAAGGTAGGAGGAGATAGAAGTCTGAAGACTAAATACCTAAAAAGCAGGTGAAAATGTGGCTGCCATCAGCTCATCAAGCCTCTGGAAGGCTGGCACCAAGTAGAGACTTTCGTGTGACTCCTATTAGCACCAGCCATAGCCAGTTGAGGCACTTTTCCTCTGAAAGGATGGGTGGTGGGGGCTGGGCTGGAGCCAAGGCAACCTCAGACTGGCCTCCCTATTTCAATGCTAGTGGAGAGGTTCAGCACCAGCTCTGAAGCTTCTGCTGCCAAGGGAAGCTGGCCCTGGTTCTGGAAGAGCTCTCCCTGTCAGAGTCCCATTGCACACTGGCTTGGGGAGGGTGCAGGCAACCCCACACCTCTCAAGCTCTGCCCTGTTTACTCAGAGAGATCTGGAATGGCTTCCCTGGCCTGCTTGAGACTGGCCAGTTCTTCTGGGAGGTGACTGGCTGTCCTTCTACGATCACAGCATTTACCGAGATAAGATAATCCTTGATTTATCTGCTTAAGAGGAGATAAGTCCAGAGTGTGTGTCTGCCCAGATCCAAAAGACTCCAAGAGGAAAAGCAGGCCCTTTTAGAGCAGTGCAGGGAGGTTGCAGTGCAAACATGGCCAGCACTTGACCTGGAGGAAAGTCCAGCCCTGGGGGTTTCATAGGAAGAGCCATAAAGAGTTAAATACCTCTTTTTGGTCACTGTGAAGGCCTCAGGAAGAGAGGAAATACAGCAAGAAACAGTGAGCTAGAAGTCCAAACACGTCTAGGGAGATTCTCCTCATGAGAGGCAATTCACACCACCGAATAGTCTTCTAGATGTAAAATTCTTCTGTTGTATGAATATGAATGTAAAAACCTACAGACATTGCATTCCAATTGTTTCCATAGCCTGATCCACATAATTGAGTTTTATTGATCTGGGTAGATAGTATAGTTGCTTCACCGAATGATTCTATATGGCAAATATTCTCTTTGGTCTTTGCTCTTGTGACAGTAATTTGCTCTGACAAAAAAAGTACCATGCTGCAGATATTTTGTTTTGTAGGCAGGAAACAGGGAGTGTTTTCTAAACCAGTTTCTCATCTGTAAAATACTTGATTTCGGATTTCTGGCCTCCAGAACTGAAGGAGTAGATTTCTCCTGTAGCAGACCCCCATGCGTGTGGTAAATTAGCTACAGCAGCCCGATGGAATGAACACAGCCCTGAAGTGGTGAAGATCAGGGTTTGTTCAAAGATCTGAAGGAGATGAGAAGCAGGGTGGAGGGTGGCCCAATCTAGGGGTGGAGAACCAGGGTGCAGGCCACACCAGGTCTTTCGGGCTTTGTGAGTTGGATTGTTCTAGGGACAATAGAAAGTCCCTGAGAGGTAGTATAGACTACAGTGACCCCTCCCTCCATTTTAAAAGAAGGTGGGAGCTGCTGAGTGGAGAAGGGACAAAAGCAGGAAAGACACACAGAGGTCTGAGTGAGAGACGTGGCCTGGCGGAGGGTGGGGTCATGCAGGCAGAGGGCAGAGGGCAACCAAGGTATCTTGGTTAGAAGAAGTTGACATGACTTGCTGATGGATTGGACGTGGAGGGAGAAAAAAAACGAAAGCAAAAGGCCAAGGGTGAAGTCGAGGTTCTGGCCGAGTGTGGGTGGGGGTGACGCCCAGAGGGAAAGCAGGTTTGAAACAGGGTGAGAATCAAAGGTTCACTCTTGAGCCTGTCCAGTGGAGACAGCTGTAGAACCAAAGCTTGGGAACAATGTCGAGGCCAGAGACATCATGAAGGAATCATTACAGAGATCATCTAACACTTGGGCAAGGGAGAGACAGGAACCGGCTCAGAACCAAACCTTGAGAAATACTAGCACTCAGGACTAGGAGGAAGAAGATGATCCCATAAACGAGGCCAAGAGGCCAGCGAGCTGGAGGGAGAGCTGGGAAGCATGCTGTCCCAGGGCCAAGAGAGGAAGGCATGCTCAGCTCTGACAAAGGCTACAGAGAAGTCAGGTAGCAAGAGGCTGCAGCACCAACTTTTTGATTTAGCGGTAGAAATCTCTGGGGACCATGTCCAAAGCAGTATCAGGGCATAGTGAGGGTAGACGCCAGATTCAGGTGAGCAGAGGAGTGAATGACTCAAAACCAATTCCAGAAGCCATAAAAGTAAAAGCATGACAACAAAACTATAGAAATCTTGTAAAACAACACAGGAGAATTTTTTTTTATAATCTTAGGATAATAAGGCCTTAAAAAAACCCCACAATCAAAATACATAAAAATTAACAAATTTGATTACACATCGACTATTAAAAGGAAAATTTTAAGCAAGTGTCTGAAAAAATAAGAGCTACAGATTTTGATATAAAATTATTGTATATTTGTAATCTATATCATAGAAAAAAGATTTGTATTCAAGATTTCTAGTCTTTTAAGTTTATACATCTATTTTTTAAAAGATAAATAATCCGATAGAAAAATTGCACAAAAGATGTAAAAAGACATTTCATAGAAGAAGAAAACCTCTTGAAGTTTTTCTTCTTAAATAAATCTTAAATAAATCTTAAATACAAAAAAAGGTGTTCAGCTTCATGAGTGGTCAGAGATGTGTTCCTATCAAAGGCTGATTGGGCAGAAGACTGGACATTCCCCAACACGGTTGATTGTGGTAGGAGTGGAAATGGACACAATTATGAAGGGCAATTGGCAATATTTATTTTTATTTATCTATTTTTTGAGTCAGGGTCTCACTCTGTCACCCAGGCTGGAGTGCAATGAATTGCTACTCACAGCCACTGCAGCCTCGACTTGCTGGGCTCACGCGATCCTTCAACCTCAGCCTTCCAAGTAGCTGGAACTATAGGCACACACCACCATGCCCAGCTAATTTTTTGATTTATTGTAGAGATGAGGTCTTGCCAAGTTGCCAGGCTGGTCTCCAACCCATAGACTCAGGCAATCCTCTCACCCTAGCCTCCCAAAGTGCTGGGATTATAGGCATGAACCACCGCACTCGGCTGGCAACATTTATTAACAAAATTTGCTTTGTATAATATGCCCTTCAGAAGCACACACATGTAGAAGGTGGCTCCTTGCTGCATGTGTAATAGAGAGATGCAACCAACGTGCCAGTGGCCACCTTCCTCTGTAGAGTACTGGGTCCTCTCTGAGGACCGTTCTTGGATATTCTAGGACTGAGGACCCTGTTTTCTCACTGGCTGTCAGCTGGGGACTGCTCTAAGCTCCTGGAAGCTGCCCACAGATCCCTGCCACATGGCCCCCTCACAATACAGCAGCTCACCTCTTTAAGGCCAGAGGATAATCCCTCACTCCAGTCTGCTCAGATGATCTCTGTCACCTAATGTATTCAAGGGGGTGACCATCCTATCAGAAAAACGGGATCATTTCCAGGAAATTATTAATAAAGTCATGAAAGTTATTCTGGCCTGGTGTGTCATAGATAAGCCTCCCACGACTTTTGCTTATAAATTTAGTTTATTTCACGAGATTAAAACTACTTAATTATGTGGCACCAGCACACTGTGTCCTTCAACTTCTAAAAAAGATTGACTTCCAGATAAAACATTTTACTTTTTGATCAGACCAAAAGGGTAACCACAATGAACTAAACCAAGCTATGAAAATAAAAACAATCCTTAGCACTGAGCTTCCTGCTAGTTGTGGGCCCTGCTGCTGCTTGTACTAAATGTTTCCACAGCTTCCTCTCTCCCGGAGAGCACTGGGAAACGCTGTCAAAAGCAAGCTGTGTGCAGGGGTTGCAACCTGGGTTTTGTTTTTCTTCTTTTCCATTGTGGATACACGCATTGATGATGTTGCCTTGATTAGGACTGAATAGGACCAGCAGCAGAGATAGATATATATATAGGACCCAGAATTTCCTGCAGAGCTTGTCATCTTTGGAGCATTCACAGTGGAAAATAAAAGAACCCCTCGCCCAGTTGTTCCCTGTGGCTCCAGTAACACAAAGCTGTGTTCTTTGGCCAGGTTTGGCTGCCCTCACAGTCCATAAGAGATTTCCTCTTTGTCACTGAGTCACCATCATGAGCAAATTGTTTTGTCAGTTGGCCAGGACCTCCAAATACTCAAGGCTCACGTTAGCAGGAAACTCCAGCTGCGTGTGGAGGTGAGATGGTCGTGTCTTAAAGGAAGTTTCATTTTTGTTTCGAGTTGTCGTCATCTTTTATCAGGTTCAACAACATCAGATGAAAATGCATCCATGATTGTTCCTACATCTGGAATTAAGCTGTCCCTCAGGATAGGCAGGGTGGCTCCAGGGAGTGGCCATGGAAAATGATCAGGAAATCCTTCTGAGAGTCAGAGAAGAAACTCTCTACTGGACCAAGATGCTCAATGAGTATAAGATCATGTGTCTTTTTGCATGCACCTCAGGAGTGATCAGACTCTACCACAGGTCCAGTTCTCTTTGCCACATCTAGCTACAGTTCATCTGCTGTTTATTTCTGTAGACCAGGACCAGCCTATGCCCAATACAGCACCTGTCCTAGAAGAAGTATTTACAAGGCCTGTAACCCAGATGTGAGGATCCATGTACTCAGATCATTAGTGACATGAATTCTCACTTGGGACAACTTCAGCAGGGGCGTGTTTGTTTCTTTCTGTTCTGATGGACTCAGCTTTGGCACAGAACACTCCTTACTTCCCTATCTTTGGACACTCACAGTAGACACTCACATTAAGATCCAGGTTGATAAATGCTCATAAAATCACCATGCCTTGGAAGAAGCCAAGCTGAGAGATAGGACAATGAAAAAATCTGCCAAAGTGCAACACACCTGCCGATGTTGTAGATGCAACCCGTGTGATGAAGAGGAGGAAAGTCGTGCAGTTCGTTGCTCAGTCAGCAGCCTTGAGGACTGTAGGAAAAGTGTGTGAAGAGGAGTTGCAATCAAAGCCCATGGAAATTGAGATTAGCAGAACCATGGCTACCCTTCATGAGCTCTGCCCTGGTACACGTGCCAGAGTTCAATTCGATTGCAACACAGTATTCAATACTGACCTCGTTTGGGGGAAAGACTGATGTCTTACTGTTACGGGTCATACTAAATCCACATTCCTTCCCAGTAGCCGCCCTATTTCTGTAATGGGATTACATCGTCCTGGTGAGCCTTGCTTCAGCCTGAAGGCATTCTGGTTCTTTCCCCTACCACCCCATCCCACCAGGGTCAAATCCTTTCTCCAACTGCCGCTTGCTGCAGTCAGGTTTCATGGGCCAAAGTCCCAAGCTTGCCCAATCAGATGCTTACTCCTGGGGACTTGGTTTTTGTGCACGTGACATGGGAAGAAGGGGAGTTTTCGAGGTTAGATTCCCCTGTGTGGTGCCGCCTTTTTTTTTTTTTTTTTTTTGAGTCAGAGTCTCACTCTGACACCCAGGCTGGAGTGCAGTGGCAGTCTCCACCTGCTGTGCTCAGGTGATCCTTCTGCCTCAGCCTTCCAAGTACCTGGAACCACAGGCGTGCACCACCACACCTGGCTAATTTTTTTGGTTTATTGTAGAGATGAGGTCTCACCAAGTTGCTCAGGCTGGCCTTAAACACCTGGGCTCAGACAATCCTCTCACTTCTGCCTCCCAAAATGCTAAGATTATAGGCGTGAGCCACTGATCCCAGCTGATACTAGTCATTGCCACAGGGATGTGCTCACTGCACCGGCCCTGGCTTTGTTTCATTCATGGTGACCCTTCTCTCTGGTTCTTCCATGGTTCTTGCTGTCCCATACCTTTTCTTTCAGCTTCCCACCAATTCTGAGAGCCCCGGATAATATCCCTTTAAATTCCTTGTTGCTTCAAAGACACAGAGTCAGTTTTGGTTACTTACTGCCAAGGGCTCTGGCTGAGTCAAGGGCATCTCATATGGAATAAGAGGTTGTCTTAATCTGCTAGGGCTGCCATCACAAAATACCACTGATTGCATGGCATAAACAACAGAAAGTTATTTTCTCACAGTTCTTGAGACCAAAAAGCCCAAGATCGGGATCGGACAGGGTTTGGTTTCTTGTGAAACCTCTCTCTGACTTGCAGACTACAGCTGTCTTGTGGTGTGCTCATGTGACCTCTTCTTTGTGTGTGTTCAGGAGAAAAGAGAGCAGATGCATGCTCTGGTGTCTGTCCTCATAAGGGCACTAATCTTGTTGGATTAAGGCTCCACCCTTATGACCTCACTTAACCTCAATTACTTCTTTGTAGACCCTATGTCCAAATACAGTCACATTGGGGGCAGGGCCTCAGCATGAGAATTTTGGGGAGACACAGTCAGTGTGTAACAGCAGGACCACAAAGGAGAGGAGAGGCATCAGAATTTTCCTCAAAGTGTCCTCTTTGATATCATTAGAAGGAAGAAATAAGGGAGAAAAATCTGTCTGGGGAGCAATGGACTATTCATACTCTGTGGCATTAAAGTTCATGAGTCTTTCTTGCACATTGTTCTGTTTTGTTTGTTTGAGACAGCTCTCATTATGTTGCCCAGACTGGATTCAAACTCCTGGCCTCAAGCAATCCTCCTGCCTTAGCCTCCCTAATAGTTGAAACATGCCACTGTGCCCAGATCTTTTTTGCACTTGGACTGGATTTTTTTTTCCTCATAGTTAATGTTTAAAATGTAATAAAATTGATAATATTTACTGTTTCATGGAGGCCATCCGTAAGTGACACTCTTTTCCCCTTTGGGTGTGTGGTGGTGAAAAACAGTAACGACTAGTAAAATTTGGTTCCACTGCCTTGGTTTGTGCTAAGACACCTGCAATTTTCTCCACTGCTTCTGTATGAAAGGCAACACATGGACAAGGGAAACAGCATGCTACTATCCTTAGGAAGTGGTTTTGTCCCCCACAGACTTCCTGAACAGTCTCAGAGGCTCTCAGAGCCTTGTGGACCACCCTCAAGAACACCTTGCTGAAGAGTGGGTAGCATCTGCCTCTTACCTTTTTATCTTGCTGCCTTTGAGTCCTTCTATCTTTCAGTGTGATTGTTCAAGAAAATCCCAAGATCACACTAAAACTCTTCTAATTTATTCACAACGTCTAATTACAAGGCAAAACAAATCACTAAAATGAAAAATTGCAAAGTCTCTCAAATGTAATAAAAATAGTAATTAGCAGCCCAACGAGAAGTTTCTTTCTTGGCAGTCAGAGAATAAAATACATACATTCTAAAATACACAGAAAAATATAGGCTTTGATTTTGCTGTAAACTCATAGAAACTATTATGAGAAACTTAAAAATAACAACAAACACCAGAAGACAATGGTGTTCATGGTTTTGCTGCTCCAGTTTGATAGAGGCAGGGACACCGCAGGACAGTAGAGACCTTGAGAAACCGTGTGCTGGGGAGTAGAAGTGAGGCCACCGTGCACAGAGCCAGGACTCTGGGAGCACTGCAGGAATGATGGGTGTAAGGGCAGCTCCAATGAAAGAAGCTCGGCCTCTCTCCCTCCAGCTGAGCCATGCCCGTGCAGCCTGCAGTCCCCACAATGCTGAACTGGGCAGCCACTCCAGACTCCTGGAAGATCTGAGAGCAGGAGAACCTTGTTCCCTGGCCTCAGACCTGAATGGAGGCCTGGTGCTTCCTGGGTCTTGGCTTTGGCCTTGAGCAGACTTCCTGGACTGTGTGGTATTTTAGTGCAGATGTCAACATCACAGGGTGGAGGGCAGCCAATAACAAATTCTCAGGGCCAGAGGATTTCCTCGAGATACCCAGAGATGTTTAGAGTAGAGATATGGCCAGGATACCTAATGCATTGCAATACCAGTTTATGGGGGAACATGTGGGGTTTTGTTACATGCATTGATTGTGTAGTGGCCAAATCAGGGCTTTTAGGACATTCACCACCCAAGTAACGTACATTGTACCTGTTAACCAATTTCTCATCACCCATCTCCATCCTTCACCTTTCCAAGTTTCCATCATCTATCATTTCATACTCTATATCTGTGTGAACATATAAAACATGGTTTTTTTGAAAGTCTCCTCTCTGACAGCATATTGGCCCCATCTGTGCTGTTGAAACTTAGAACTAAGGAAACTCTGGTCATCTAATGTGGTTGTCTGTTCACCTTACCCCATCATATAGAAGTGGCCACTGGAGTCTTTTTTTTTTTTCTTACTTTTTGAAAAATTTTTTGAGTCAGAGTCTCACACTGTTGCCCAGGCTGGAGAGCAGTGGACTCACCACGGCCTCAACCTCATGGGCTCAGGCAACCCTCTCACCTCAGCCTCCTGAGTAGGTGGGACTACAGGCACATGCCACCATGTCTGGCTAATTTGGGAGTTTTTGTAGAGATGAGACCTTGCTATGTTACCCACGCTGGTCGCGAATTCTTGGGCTCAAACAATCTTCTAGCCTCAGCCTCCCAAAATGGTAGGATTACAGGCATGATCCACTGCCCCTGGCCTGGGGTCTTTTCTGAGAGTTAAACTCAGTGTTTGATGCTTCAGGCAAAGATTGAAATGAATGGAAGAGAAACTTCTATAGAAACTGAAAATCACTCATGACAGCAGCATGGGCCTCTGGTAACTAGTGAAAGAACTCCAGGGACCCCCCACATGCAGCTCCGTGGGGGAGGGTGGTTGTTTCCTATCTTCCTCTTCAGCCCCTACCCAATACCCAGCACACAGTGAGTGTTCAGTAAGTATCAGTGAGTGAAGGAATGAATGAACGGCTCATCTGAGGCAGAGCAAGGGGGCCTTGGACATGAGGGGAAGGGAGCTTCTGTTCTTCACGTCTCCTGTAGGTGAGTTTGGATTCTGAGGTATCTACACATGACTGGCAATGTTTCCAGGTATTACCAGGCATTGTACAAGGCACTACTGCAGCCTTGGCCTCTTGTAGGTGGGCAGGGAGCAGGATAAAGAGGTAGGTGTCCCAGGAAGGAGGAGATGTCAGACAATCTGAGTGTGTACTAGTTCTTTGTTTCTTCCCCTTGTGCTATTCATAACCCTTTAGTTGAATGTTCTGGCTCTACAACAGTTGTGTCGTGGGACATAAACAGAAGGAACTTACCTCCACATTTGGGCCAGAGCATTAGAGAAGAGTGGGTTCTTCTAGACTGGTCTGAAATAGGAAGGCAGGTAAAAGGATTACAAGGACCAACTGTCCCATCTCTAAGGTTCTTACTTCCTTGGTTCTTTTTTTTTTTTTCCTAAAGAAAGTCAAAATCTTGCCCACCATGTTATTTTTGTCAACTTGGTTCTATTACTTCAACTGCTTGACATAAGCTGAAGATGATAAGAGGCCATGTCTGTCTGACACACATGTGCCATTGACCCAAGCCTCCACTTCTGACCTTGAAGTGCAACAGAGCATTGTCCCCATGAGGTCATCGACCTCAGGATGGGGTGGAGGAGATGGAGCCACCCAAGTGACAGGAGCCAGTGCTTACAAGTGCTCTGGAAACATGTCACCCAAGTGTGCACTGTTGTGTACCAATGTTGTTGGGTGACCACCCTGATAACACAGAGTATCAGTTAAGTGCAAAACAGTTTCACAGGCAGTTTTCTGATACCTCCTGGTTTTAAGTCAACTTAAAAACCATCTCATTGCAGCCTGGGCAATAAGGTGAGACCTTGTCTCTACAAAAAATAAATAATAAACTTGCTGGGCATGTTGGCACATATCTGCAGTTCCAGCTATTTGGGAGGCCAAGGCGGGAGGGTGACTTAGGCCCAGGAATTGGAGGTTACAATGAGCTAAGATTGCACCATTGCACTCCAGTCTGGTATTTTTTATATTTTTCTGACGGAAGTGGCAAGGGAGCTCCAGGATGAATTCAGTTCTGGAGTCGGGTTTCTACATTTAGATATCTACAAAGGCAGCTTGTAGTTTTATAATTCTCTGAGAAATTGGTGGTTATGGCTGGCATTTGGAATTTTTTTTTTTTTGCTTTGCAGCTCAGTATGTAATAATATATCCTAACATTTTGTGTTAGATTTAATTAGAAACAAAATTCCTACCACATTCATCTGCTTGATCTCACCCTTTGGACTCCCACTGGTACACTGTGTCATGGGTCTTTTTTCTCAAAGACAATGCAAATCTCCCCATACAGAAGTCTAGTTCCAAGATGGAGAACTGAGGCTGTGGAGTTGGACAGACCTGCTCAAGCCCTGCTCTGACTCCACACACCACACCTTAGACAGGTTGCTCAACCTTGCCAATCCACGTTCCCCATCTATAAAATGGGCATGGTAGTGCCTGCTCCAAATCAACTGTGGGGTCTAGCGGTCATTTGTGCAGTGCACTCAGCAAAGTGTCTGGCCCACAGGAGAGGATCAACAAAAAGTAAAAACTACTTTTGAGGCAGACACGGTGGCTCATACCTATAATCCCAGCACTTTGGGAGACCAAGGGGAGGACTGCTTGAGGTCAGGAGTTGCGACCAGTCTAGGCAACATAGCAAGACCTTGTCTCTAAAAAAAAATTTTTTTTTTTTTGAGTTGGAGTCTCACCCTGTCGCCCAGACTGGAGTGTAGTGGCTGCTCCCGGCCACCGCAGCCTCGACCTGCTGGGCTCCAGCGATCCTTCCGCCTCAGCTTTCCGAGTAGCCGGAATTACAGGCGTGCACTGTAATTTGATTTATTGTAGAGATGAGGTCTCGCTGCCCAGGCGGGTCTCAAACCCGCGGGCTCAGGCAATCCACTCACCTCAGCCTCCCAAAGGTGCGGGAATACAGGCTGAGCCACTGAGCCTGGCTAAAAAAAATTGTTTTAATGAACTGGGTGTTGTGGCACAAGCCTGTAGTCCCAGCTACTTGGGAAGTTGAGGCAGGAAAATTGCCTGAGCCCAGGAAGTTGCAGCTGCGGTGAGCCATGATGGTGTCACTGCAGTCCAACCTGGGCATCAGAGTGAAACCCTGCCTCAAAATAAAACAAAACCACTTTTGAAAGTAAATATTGCACATTCATGACAGTAGGCATCTCTACTTTTACATACTTTGTTGGTGATGGCTGGGTGTCCTGGCTGGGAGTGCAGGAGCCGTGGTCCCGGCCTGTGCCTGACTCAACCCTCTTCTTTCCCTCCGTCATCTCAGTCCCTGGGTGTGACCCCCCCACCTGGGTTGCTAGAAGGTGACTTGTCAGAGTGCATCTCTGGGTTGACAGGCGCCCGGGCCCAGAGTGTCTCTTGTGACTTGCGCCCTCTCTGAGGAGTCCCTGTCACTGCTCACCCAGCATATAGGGAACGTGCCAGGCCACCTACCATCTGGAGCACCTGATGTTCCATAGCAGGCCCCACACTGTATGTATGTATGTATGTATGTGTGTATGTGTGGTGTGTGATGTGTGTGTGTGTAATATTTGGATCATTTGGCATGTGTGTGCATGTAACGTGTGTGTATGTGTGTAGTGCAAATGTGTATGCAGAATATGGTATGTTTGCTGTATATGGTGTGGTGTGTGTGGTATGGGGTGTGTGTGTCTGAGGTATGGGTTATGTGTCAGTGGTGTGGTATGCATGTGATACCTGTGTGATGGCAGTGTATGTATATGAACTATGGTGTGTATATGATGTGTGTGTATGTGTGATGTGTGTATGAGATGCATGTATGCATACGTGTATGATGTGTGTGATGTGTGTATGTGTGATGTGTGTGTGTGACAAATGTGTATACATGTGATAGGTGTGTGATGGGTGTTTGTGTATGAAGTGTGGTATGTGTATGATGTGTGTGTGGTGTGCATGTGATGTGTATATGTGTGTGTGGTGTGTGTATGGGTGATCTATGTATGCATGTGTGTATAATGTGTGTATGTATGTGCATGTGATATGTGTATGTGTGTGTGCAGTGCATGTGGGTCAATGTGATGTGTTTATGTGTGTATGTGTGTGGTGTATGTATGAGACGCATGTATGCATGTGTGTTTGATGTGTGTGATGTATGTATGTGTGTGTTTGATGTGCATATGCATGTGATGGGTGTATGTGCAGTGTGCATGTGATGGCTATGTGATGTGTGTATGTGTATATGTGTGGTGTGTGTGTGTATGAGGTGTATGTGTATGAAGTGTGGTGTGTGTATGATGTGTGTGGGGTGTGCATGTGATGTGTATATGTGTGTGTGGTGTATGTGCATGGGTGACGTGTGTATGCATGTATGTGTGTATAATTGTGTGTGTGTGTGTGATATGTGTATGTGTGTGATATGTGTGTGTGCGATGTGATGTGTGTGCGCATGTGATGGCATATGTGTGGTGTGCATGTGATGTGTGTATGATGTGTGTATGTGTGATGTGCGTCTGGTGTGTGTAAGGTATATGTATGTGAAGTGTAGTGTGCATATGATGTCTGTGTGTGGTATGTGTGTGATGTATGTATGTGTGTGCATGTGATGTGTGTATATGACCACACACAGGATGCCCATGGTTGTGCAAAAAAGGGCACTTCTGATGTCTTACCACATACCCGTGTGCTGCCATGCACCCCAGGTGGTCATCCAGTCCCCCTTGCTTCAGTGCCTGACCCTGGCACCCATGTCTTGGAGGGGACTGAATCATTGCCCTGAGGTGGGAGGAGGCCAGTCATGTTCCTTGCTTCGTAACCAGCCTTTCCTGAGGCCACACAGAGTCCTGCCCTTTTCCCGCTGAATGTCCACTCCTTTGTCTCATGTCCGGGCCTTCAGGTGAGCTCTCTGCACTTCAACCTCCCTCGCAGTGGCCAGGTCACACCATCATCCAGGCTAGCACCTCCCTTGCCCTCACCACTTCCTGTGTCCAGGGGCCCTGCCATGCAGACTGAGGCAGGTTCTACAGACCAGCATGGCCCTGTTCCTGGTTGCTGCCCTGCAGGGTAAGCCTCCCACATCTGTCTGGGGTCATCGGAGCCTTTTGTTATGGCTTATCCACAGAGTGTCATATGCAGTCCGAAGGGCCTTACAGATCCACAGCTAGAACATTCGGTGTCAAGCTGTCTCATTTGGGGCCCAGTGTGACAATGCTGCATTGGCATGGTCACTGTCAGCACCGGGACACTCGTCTGTGATTAGATGGCTCAGCTGGGAGTTGCCTCTGGTCTCCTGCCCTTAGTGGGTTTGGATCCATAGTCATTTTCAAGGTAAAAAGATAGATTGCATGTCGCAGATTGAAATTGAAGCCTACAGAGTTAAATGGATGTGACTGATGAACTCTGGCCTGGTTGCTGTGTTCATGCCAAGTCACACACATCATGCATCTACGTAAGCATGATCTTCATGTGTGCACTGCCCACTAGAGACACTTATGAAGCCAGAGTTTGGCACTCAGTGGCATTTGGCCTCATCCCATTCCTGATGACAATAGGGAATGATGGTTTCATGTATTCTAAGATAGATGGATTTGACTCCAGGCTAAAATTGCTTTATAGATACTTACAGTGCATAGATAGCACTGTTGAATCTGAAGCTAGAAACCACAGGCAAAGAATCCTGTCGACCCCTAAACCTAGCAAAAGAACATTTTTTTTGTATGTATCCGGGTCTCACTTTGTTGCCCAGGCCTAGTGCAGAGGTATGATCATGGCTTACCACAGCCTCGATATCCCAGGCTCAGGAGATCCTTCTATCTCAGCCTCTTGAGTTGCTGGAACTATAGGTGCACGCCACCATGCCCAGTTAATTTTTTAAATATGATTTTTTTTTTGGTAGAGATGAGGCCTTGCTATGTTGCACAGACTGGTCTCAAATTCCTGGGTTTAAGCGATCCTCCTGTCTCAGTCTCCCAAAGTGCTGGGATTACAGGTATGAGCCACTGTGCCCAGCCTCAAAAAAACCTTCTATACCGAGACTGTGAGGCAGGAGGGACACTTTTCCTTCCTTTGTCCTGGCAAGGCCTTTCTGTTTCCCTCTGCCCCCTCCTCTTCTTCCTTCTCACCTCCCTGATCTGTCAACACTCTAACCTGTGGCTTTCTTAGAAACAAAGAGAATGGGAAAAATGTGGCTTGTTTTGATAGATGCTATCAAGGAAAAAAAAAAAAAAACCTGCCAGCCTGTGCCTATTGAAAGGCCTTACTTGCTAGAACTGGACCTTTTTGGGTTCCTGAGGTTTGGTGGGGATCCCTCTGGAGCTGTGGCAGTACAGGACCAGGACACCTCGGGGCTGCAGTAACCCAATGCTGCGGAGACTCTCAACCAGCACATTATCCTTTTTCTTTTTCTTTTATCATAAGGATGTGGGACCCAAGTCAGGATTAGGTACACAAGTAATCTATGTGCAGGTAAAGTTTGGGCCTCCAACTGGTCCTCACTTCCCCTGGCTTAGGATCAGGTACCCTTTGTGTTGATATGTGCCCCCCCCCCCACGTTCTCCCCAGCATATCTTGGACTGCTGACCCTCCCTTGTGCTGTTGTGCTTAATGTTCAGATCCCACTTATGAGTGAGAACATGTGGTGTTTGGTTTTTTGTTCATCTCTTCTGTGACAGATTGCGAAAAATGATTGTCTTCAATTCCGTTCAACTTGCTGAGAAGTCCGCGATTTTGTCTTTCTTTATGGCTGCATAATATTCCATCATGTGTATGCATCACATTTTCTTTATCCAGTCTACTTTTGACGGGCAGTAGGATTGGTTCCATGCTTTTGCTATTGTGAATAGTGTGGCAATAAACATGAGTGCGCAGGTGTTTTTTGTTTTTTTTTTGTAGAATGATTTGTGGTCCTCCAGGTATATTCCCAGGAGGAAAATTGCTAGGTCATATGAAAGGTCAGTTTCTAGTTCCTTTAGATATTACCACACTGTTTTCCATAGAGGTTGGACTAGTTTGCACTCCCACCAACAGTGTAGAAATGTCTCCTTTTCTTCACACCTGTGATAGCATCTCTTGGTTTTGGATTTATTAATGATGGCATCCTTTCTGGGGTAAGGTGGTATCTCAGTGTGGTTTGATTTGCATTTCTCTGATGATCAGTGAGGTTGAGCACTTTTTTCATGTATCTGTTGGCTGCTTGTATGTCTTCTTCTGAGAAGTGTCTATTCATATCTTTTGCCCATTTTTTAATAGGGTTGTTTGTTTTTTTTCCTTTCAGCATATTTGAGTTCCTTATACTCCTAGATGTTAGGCTTCTGTCGATATACAGTTGGCAAATATTTTTTCCCATTCTGTGGGCTGTCTCCCTGCTCTTTTGATGTTTTCTTTTGCTTTGCAGAAGATTTTCAGTTTGATGAGGTCCCACTTATCTATCTTATCTATTATGGCATAGGCATCTGGGGTTCTGATCAGGAATAGGTTGCCTAGTCCCATTCCCATAAGGATGTCTCTTGAGTTTTCTATAATTCTTTCAGTTTAATGTTTTACGTTTAGGTCTTTGATCCATTTAGAGTTGATTTTTGTGTGTGGTGATAGGCAGGGATCCTGTTTCATTATTCTGCATGCGGTCTGCCAGCACCATTTGCTTAACAAGTTCTCCTCTCTCCAGTGGTTGCTAAATTTACTCTTGGCAAATTGCAAACTGACTTGCAAGGAACTCTCAGGTATTCCTGACACACCTGTGGAGATAACTCATTGTTCACAGAGATTCTTGTTGTTTTCACTTTACAGTTGCATAAAGTTGTCCCAGGATTCAAGGTCTCCCCACAACTCTCATCTCATCAGAGGGTGGGTGCTCACTGCTCACAACACGGTACACAAAGTCCTAATGGGTGGAGACGCTTGTCCTGAGAGTAGCAGATGGTTCCTGTCATTGCTGGGTTGGCCAATGACGGTGTCTTTTAACCTCAAGCCATTTAGTAATACTGTGTGAATGGCGTAACTTGTGCTGGGCCCTGCTCCTAACCAACATATTCTGAACACTTACATGCCAAACTCCATTCCAAGAAATTTAACCTTCAAACAATCCCAGAGGATACGTACTGCTATTATCCCCATTTCTCAGGTGAGGGAACTGAGGCTCAGAGAGATCAAGTACTTTGGCTAAAGTCACACAGCTAGTTAACCATGAACTGGAACCTAAGCTAGATCTGTTTCCAGAACTGGAATATTCTATTTCCTCCGAAGACTGCAAGACCTAAAAGTAAGCATCTGAGGACAGAGAACTGACACTGGGACTATCCGTTTGCCCTCACTGGGATAAAGTGTCTGACTGTATTGGGTAGGGATTGTTTGCTGATGATCTTGTCCGTGTGCACTGCTGGGTCTCAGGGTGCCTGCGATACACTCCTGACACTGTACACAGGATGTTGTGGGTATATGCAGTGGGGTTTGTTTGTTTGTTCATTCTCGACGTGATCATATCACTTCAGCCATTCCTAAAGTGTTGATAACAATGCAAAGAACTTTTGGCTAGGTGTGGTGGCTCATACCTATAATCCCAACAATTTGGGAGACCAAGGCCAGAGGATTGACTTGAGCCCAGGAGACTAGCCTAGGCAACATAGTGGATCCTCGTCTCTAAAAAAAATTTTTTTTTTAATTATCTAGGCATGATGGTATGTGCCTGTAGTCCCAGGTAGTCCCAGCAACATGGGAGGTTGAGGTGGAAGGATCCCCTGAGCCCAGGATGTTGAGGCTGCTGTGAGCTGTGATCATGCCACTGCACTCACTCCAACCTGGGTATCAGAGTAAAACATTGACTCAAAAAAAAAAAAAAAAGAACTTCTGACACTGTGATATGGGGTTCCATTAATTTGCAACACTGCCTCTCTCTTGCAGGCTTTCTCTGGATGCTCTCCTATCATGCTGTCCACACCTTTTGTTAAACTGTCCGGACTCCAATCCTGAACCCACCGTGTTGTCATGTGAGGTGAACAGAATAGCAGGCAGAGTGTCTGGCGGCCATACTCCTTCTGACAAGCCATGACACTTAGCAGATGCTGGACCATTTCTCAGGGGAGATATTGAGCAGAGGCTCTTTGCAGTCCATGAAGAGGGGTTGACAACAAGATGTGAGGGTCTGGCTTTCCTGGTGCCAGGGCGTCAGCTGAGCCAGGGTTCCCCAGCTTCCCTCTGCCAGACTCTCACGGGAGTTTCATTTTGAGTCACACAGGGGTCTTGCCCACCCTTCAGGCAGGGCCCTGGGCTGGATAGGCCCTCTGATAACAAGGCCAACACTGTGCTCTTGAGCAGACAGAGGTGGAGAGGATAGGAGTGAGGGTGGGCCTGGTTCTTTCTGACCATTTTCCTGAAGAAAACTGAAATCTCACATGAAGCTAACCCAAGTAGCATTGCAACGGGCAAAGTGAGGGGTTCAGAGATGACAACCTCAAACAGCAAGTACTCCCAAGTTAAGAATAGTTTTCTTCTGAGCAGAGCTCTGGTCAGAAATAAACTTCTCTGAATTCTGGACAATCACAAGCATATGGAATTAGATTATTGTGATCCAAGCTAAGAGGCGCCTGGACTACAATCTGGAGGTTCATTTCCCAAGAACTCTTTTCCAGAACAATTCAGAAAGTCATGAAACCTACCATCAATTTTTCCACTTGTCTTTGGTTGAGGAAAACTGGCCTAACAGTTGAGGAGCAAATCTTTTTTTCTGTCACCCAGACTGGAGCGCAGTGGTTACTCCCAGCCACTGCAGCCTCAACCTGCTGGGCTCCGGCGATCCTTCCGCCTCAGCCTTCCAAGTAGCTGGAACTACAGGCGCGCACTAC